>NW_027469917.1:0-53573 GCF_051020765.1 Lasioglossum baleicum | reverse complement strand
TTAAAATAGAGCGTCACACCGAGTGAGAACGTTATTAATTGCTATAAAGTCAAACGTTCCACCGAATGGCTTACCGACGCAGAAGCATACTCGCCGTATAGAGGGTATATCACTGTGAGACAAACATGGTATTCCGCGCCAAAATACGCCGTAGTGTTGGAATTAGACAAGCTATATCACGTTATCATTATTACGAAACAGTGTCAAATCAATAATGTATCTTTACATATTGCTATACAGTCCATCTTTTTACCGAAGGCTTTCCTTGGTTGAGCCCATCCCAATGTATCTAGAGTATAACTTCGCGTTCAATGAAGAAAATTAGTATATAATTTTGTGACGACACCCTTAATTCCATGTGTGACTATGAAGATCGTGTGTCAAACCTATCGAGAACGTTACCAACTACCTTGGGAGTAGGACGGCTGAGTCAATAGCATCACCTGTCCTGGGATTCGATGGAGTCAAATCAGATAATCCGGGGTAAGTTTGCTGAAGAGCATTCACAATAGACACCTCATTGCGCCGTTTGAATATTAATGCAGGCCGTGAAGCCTTTGTAGAACATAACATACATGTGTAGGGTCTAACTCGATACAGATTGCCTTACACTCCAAAAAAATTAATTCGCTGTACGAGAGTACAACACCGTGATCAGAGGTACGAACAATTATACATTTTAGTGACGAGTACCTTAATATCAAGCATGATTTTGAAGATCGATGGTCAAACATTTCGAAAACGTTACCACCTCCTTTGATATTCAAACGGTTAGGTCAATAGCTTCACCCATACTACGATTCCGAGAATTAAACTAGGTATTCCGAGAGCAGATCCTCTGCAGAGTATTGGCCATACACTCCCTAATTCACGGTATGTACATCGAGGCACTGTGTCAAACCGCAGGAGAACATTACCAACTAAAATAAAGTAATACTTTTAACACAATAACTCACCTTCCAAGAGCCTAACCCGCTGTAGCGTGTGGCTACCTTAGTGTTCGCGGAAAAAAAAGGGGAGACATTTCAGAAGGCGGACACCTCAGTTTCACGTATGAATTGTGAAATCGAGAGTCAAACTCTTCGAGAACGATAGCATCTTTTTTTAGAGTCGTACTGCTATGTCAATAGCTTCACCCATGGTGTTATTCCGAAAGTCAAAACCAGCTATTCCGGGAGTGAATCCGCTATACGGTATTCGCAATAGGCACATTAATTTACGGTATGAATACTAAAGTACAGTGTCAAATCGTTGTAGATCTTTGCCTATTCGTAAACTGTCAAACCTTTCACAAAAGACCTTACCATCCGAGAATATACCCCTGGTATAGACAGTATAACCTCGTGACGAGATGAACCAATTAGCATACATGTTAGTGACGGACGACTTAATTTTATGAATGATTTAGAAGATCGAGGGTCAAGCCGTTCGAGATGGTAACTACCTAGTTTGGGAGTGGAACGGCTAAGTCAATAGCTTCGCCAATCCTATGATTCCGAGAGTCAAACCAGGTATTCCCGGAGTATATCCGCTGTTCAGTATGCCAAATGATACACTATCTCGCGGAATAAATATTAAAGTGCAGATTCAAACCGTTGTTGAACGTTATGGATTGGTATAGATTCAAACGATACGAAGGGACATACCTTCCACAAAGCTAACCAGTTGTATCGACAGTATAACTTCGTGTATAGAGAAGAAAATCAGTTTACATTTCAGTGACGGGCACCTTTAGTTCATGTATGAATTAGTAGCTCTATGCTCAAACCTCTCGCGAACGTTACCATTCTCGTTGAGAGACAAACGGCTAAGTCAATCGCTTCACCGATCCTGCTATTCCGAGAGTGAAACCAGGTATTCCGGGAATAAATGCACTCAACAGTATTGGCAATGGACACCATAATTCACGGTTTGCGTATTAAAATTGAGCGTCAAACAGTTTGAGAAAGTTACCACCCCCTTTGAGAGCCAAACGGATAAGTAATTAATTTCTGATACCCTGTGATACCGAGAGTCAAACCAGGTACGCCGGGAGTGAATTAGCTCAACAGTATGGGCAATAGACACATTTATTCATAGTTTTAATATTAAAATGTAGTATCAAATCGTTTGGGAACGTTATGAATTGCTATCAACTCAATCGTTCTACAGAAGGCACTACTATCCGCGAAACACACCAGCTTCTCGAGAGTGTAACTTCGTGTTCAGAGGATCATATTAGTAAACATTTTAGTGACGGGGACCTTAATTTCTTAATGAATACGAAGATGGAGTATCTAACCATCGGAGAATGTTACCACCTTCTTTGAGATTCGAATTGCTAAGTTAATAGCTTCATCTATCATTTGATTCCGAAAGTTAGTAGAGATATTCCGGTAGTAAACGCGCTTTACAGAATCGGCAATAGATGCCCCATCTCGCGGACTGGATATTAAAATAGAGCATTACACCGTGTGAGAACGTTACAATTGATATAGGGATAAACATATTACCGAATGCCTTACCGTTCGAGAAGTTAACCCACAGTGTTGTGAGTATAGCTTCGGGTTTGTGGAAACACATTAGCATACAATTTAGTAACGGCACCTTCAATTCATACATCAATCAGAATATCGACGGTCAAACCGTTCGAGACCTTTACCACATTGTGCGAGAGACGAACGACTAAATGAATAGCATCAACTATCCAGTGATTCGGAGAGTCACACAAGGTATCCGCTGAACATTATTGCCAATATACACCTCAACTCACAGTCTGAATAAAAAAGTAAAGCGTCTGGCCGTTTGACAGCATTGCCAATTCGTATAAGGTCAAACACTTTACCAATGACCTTACCCTCAGGGAAGAAAACTCGGAGTTTCGAGAGCATAACTTCGTGTTCAGAGAATGAAATTAGTGGACATTTTAGCATTCGGACGCCGTAATTTCATGCGAAAACTAGAATATCCATTGTCAAACCGTTCGAGATCGTTACGACCTTCCTTTGCAGTCGAACGGCTGAGTTAATAGCTTCACGTATCCGGTGGTTCGGAGAGTCAAACCTGGTTCTCTGGGAGCAAATCCACTGAACAGTATTGGCAACAGCCACCACAGTTTCCAGTTCCAATATTGATATACAGAATCAAACCTCTGTAGAACGATACATACGGATATAGATTCAAACGTTTCAATGAAGACCTTACACTCTGAAGAACTAACCCGCTGTGTCGAGATTATAACATTGTGTTCAGTGCGACGAATACGTAGATATCTTAGTGAAGTGCACCTTAATTCCATGTATGAATCAGAAGATGGAGGGCCATACCGTTTGAGAATGTTACCACCCTCCTTAAGTTTCGAGCAGCTAATTCAATAGCTTCCCATATCCTGTGATTCCGACAGTGAAACCACGTATTCCGAGAGTAAATCGGCAGAACAGTATTTGCTATAGATACATTAATTTACGGCTCGAAAATTAGAGTGAAAACGTTGCAGATCGTTCCCTATTGCTATATAGTCGAACATTTTACCGAAGTCCTTAGTATCCGAGAAGCTAACTCGCTGTTTTGAAACTATATTTTCGTGTTCAGGGAAGCAAATTAGTATGCATTTCAGTGAGGGGCGCATTAAATTCATGTATGAATTAGAATATTGAGGGCCAATCCGTTTGGGAACGTTACCACCATCTTTGGGTGTCCAACTGCTAAGTCGATAGCTTCACATATCCTGTGATTCCGAGAGACAAACCAGGTACACCGGGAGTGAATCCGTTGAACAGTATTGGCAATAGTATTGGCAATGTGCGGAGTCAAACCGTAGTAGAGGGTTTGATATTGGTAGAGGGTTCAAACTTTATACCCAGATCCTTCATATCCGCGAACGTAACCCGCTGCATCGAGAGTATAACTACATGTCCAGAGATACAAATTTGTGTATGTAGAAGTGGCGGCCGCCTCAATTGCATGTAGGAGTATCAATATCGAAGGTCAAACCGATCGAGAACGTACCACCTTTTGTGAGAAACGAACGGCTAAATCAGTAGCATCACCTATCCTGCGAATCCGCGAGTCAAACCATGTGTTCCACTTGGTAAATACGATGAACAGTATTGGCAACACACACTTTAATTCACGGAGTCAATATGAACGTACCGAGGTATAAAACCGTCGGAGAACATTACTAGTTGCTATAATGTCATTCCACCTACCATATCGTCGAGAAGCTAACCCGCTGTATCGAGAGTATATCTTCGTGCTCAGAGAAACAAATTAGTACATATTTTAGCCACGTCCATCTTAATTTGAGGTATGGATGATATGGTCGAGCGTTAAACCGTTTGAGAATGTTACACGTTCTTTTAGACTCGAACGGCTTTGTCAATAGTTTCAACTTTTCTTGTGATTGCAAGAGACAAACCTGGTATTCCAGGAGCAAATCCGCTGGTCGGTATTCGAAACAGACACCTTAATTTGCGGTTTGAATTTTAAAGCACAAAGTCAAACCGTGGTAGAACGTTGTATATTGTTATATACTCAAACTTATAACCGATACCCATGTTCGGAGAAGATAACCCGTTGTATGGAGAGTATAACTTCGTGCTTCAGAGAAGAAAATTATTGCGCATTTTAGTGACGTGCATCTTAATTTCATGCATGAATTAGAAGATCGAATGTCAAACCGTTCGAGAACTTTACCACCATTATTGAGAGTCGAACGTCTAAGTAAATAGCTTGACGTATTCCAAGATTCCATGAGTAAGATGAGGTATTCTGGGAGTAAATCAGCTGAACAGTTTTGCAATAGACACCTTAATTTACGGTATGAATATTAAAGTAGAGCGTCAAAACGTTTGAGCCCCTTTCCAATTGACATAGGTAAAGACAAACATATTACCGTAGGCCTTACCTTCCGAGGACCTCACCCGCTGCAACGCGAGTATAACTTCGAGTTCATAGAAAGAAATTAGGATTGATTTCAGTGATGGGCACCTTAACTTCATGCATGAATTAGATGATCGAGTGTCAAACCTATCGGTATGGTTACCAGCATCTTCGCTAGTCGAACGGCGAAGGCAGAAGCTTCACCTATCCTAGGATACCCAGATTAAAACCCGGCACCCCAGGATAAAATCCGCTGAAAAGTATTGGCAATAGACATATTAATTCACGGTTCGAATATTAAATGTCGCACGTCATGTCTTTGTACAACGATACATATTCGTATGACGTCAAACTTTTTACCGTTGGCCATACCTTCCGAGAAGCCCAACCCGATGCAGCAAGTGTCTTGTTCAGTGTTGAAGGTAGCAAATTGGAGCATTTACTCCGTTTGACTCTCGTAATCACGGGATATGTGAAGCTATGGTCTTAGCCGCTTGACCCACTACGAAGTTGTTGTCGATCTGTAACGGTTTGACCCTCGATATTCTAGTTCATACACGAAGTTAAGGTGCCCGTCACTGAAGTGAATAACAAATTCCTTTTGTGGAAACATTGAAGAGGCTCTGGTTCTCGGGAGGTAAGGCCTTCGGTAAAACGTTTGACTTTATACCAATCGGTAACGTTCTTCAACGATTTGACGCTCTACATTAACATTCATACCGTGAATTAAGGAGTCTATTGCCAATATCTTTCAGCAAATTTACTCCCAGACAACCTCGTCTGGCTTTCGGAGTCACAGGATGGGTGAAGCTATTATTAACTTAGCCGTTCAACTCTGGAGGATGGTGGTAATATTCTGGATAAGTTCGCCTCCAGACCATCCAATTCCTACATGAAATTCAGGTGCCTTCACTAAATTGTATACTAATATGCTTCTCTCAACACGAAGTTATAATCTCGATACAGCGGGTCAGCTTCTTGGAAGGCAATGCGTTCAGTAGAAAGTTTGACTCTATAACAATATGTATCGTTTTGGAACAATATGACGGTCTGCTTTAATATTCATACCGTGAGGTAAGGTGTCAACAGCCAGTGTTGTAGAGTGCATTTAATTTCGTTATACCTGGTTTGACTCTCGGAATCACAAGACAGGTGAAGCTATTGACTCAGCTGTTCGCCTGTCCAAGCAGGTGGCATCGTTTTCGAGCGGTTTGACACAGGATCTTCTAATTGAGACATGATATTAGTGTTCACGTCACTGAAATGAAAACTACTTTCTTCCTCGGAACACGAAGTTATACTCGATATGAAGCGGGTGAGGTTCGTGGACGGTAACGCCACCGGTAAAACTGACTTTATACCAATTGGTAACGCCCTAAGATAATTTAACACTATTCCTACCGACACTTCACGTATACCTATTCATACCGCGGCCGGTCAAGTGACCGGTCTTTCACAACTCATTTTTCTCAATATTGAATGCAGACCAATAGCCAGTTTACCAGTATAAAAATAAATTCTCTTTTATCCAAGAGTACATAATCTACATTTTATTCTTTTTCGTCGCATTTTTTACAAATGGGCTTCTCAACTGTACATTTTCGCATACGTACTTTTTACATTGTGGAGAGATTTTGTTCGTCTCATTGTCTTCACAATACCTTATCTGACATTTTTTTCCGTACACGGGAACCTGTATTTGTACTTGCGATGGATATTGGTTGATTTTCTTTGCCAAGCCCTTGTTGGTATTCGATGGCAAGTTCGTCTGCCAATTGGAAGAGAAATTCCTGTATTGTAATTTCCCCTTCCGTAGTTTCTTTATATAACACCCATGCATTTATCCCGGCTATATCCGAGATATTAGAAAATACTTGCAATGGCCATATCCGAGATATAGATATTACCGAATAATTTCTGGCCATTTGATCGGTCACATCTACGCCAAACTTGGTGCTATTATACAATTGAATTGTCTCCGGTGTTCGGGTGTCATTTTCTTCAAATTGTACGCAGTTGTGCATTGAACTGAGAATTAGAACTATCTTCCTTGGTTTGGCTTTGTAAATTGTCAACATACATTTACCTGGGCGATAGGGTTTGGTTGAGAAAAGGGCCATGTCGACGATTTTCAGTTTTACCAGTCTTTTATCTATTTGCTCTAATTGTTACAAAAATCGTAGTTCATTTTGCTAAAAGTTTTGTAGCTAAAGGTAGGCTTGTAAAAAATTGTATATGGTTATATTTCATGCACACGCTACATACGATTCTGCTTATTTCATAGTGACAAACTCTCCAAGAAGAACTAGGGGTTCTCTACTTTGATCTTTTTCCAAATATGGGAAGGCGTCTATTATATGTTTGCTACGTACATCGGATTCCAAAAAAAATTTTATAACATATTTGTACGGTATATTTGTCTTGTACTGAGTGAATCTACACCTTGCTTTCGATGGAAACAATTGTTCGTCAATAGCAATATATGTACCTGGTTTATAACAATTTTGTATGTTGACAATAAACTTGTACCTAACTTCGGAAATCATAGCGAATATATAGGTTTGTAACCGTTGGTCTCGTTGATTTCTGTCGTCAAATCGATTAAATCTCATAATCTGCGTAAAGTCATGTCTACTCATGGTATTTGAGAAAAAAGGCGGGCCCACTTTCTATTTCATAGCAGTGCTATATCTATATACTTAGTCTCATATGCGCCGCGTGCACACATAATTTGCAAAAAATACGTTTAACTTTGCAGTAGACAGATTCCATTTATACCCCAACACTCTAAATGCCTCTGCCTCTGTGAACGTTCTGATAAGATCGATTATATTCTTACCAATTATCACAGAAAACACCGTCCTAACTTCGCCTTTCATAATATTAGGTTTATTTTACCCAGTCGGGCCTGATGTTTAAAATATTATGACCAGGTGCTCTTCCAGGATTAGACCCTATTTTTACTTCCTGCCAAACAGTTCCGGTCATTGCAATTTTGCTTTCCTTTTCCTCATTCTCACTGTCGGATCTAACTAAAAATCTCCTTCTCTTTCGTCGACTACGTACATTCGAAATATTCCCTTCGACGTCATCCGTCTCCGAGTCGGTTTCCAAAGGATCATAATTTTCCGTTATGTCATTTTCCATATCCAGAATTCCCTGATCATTTTCAGAACATTCTGCACCGATATCATTGATTCTCACTAATAATACATTCGCACTCCTCAAAAGTGCTGACATTTAAAATATGAAATTGTAAATTAATATAGATAAAAAAATGAATAAAAGATGAAATGTGAAACTTACTGCGACGTATTATTAGTCTTGTTATTGTGTTGAAAATGGCACTTATAACACGCAATGCGATATAAAATGTTACAAAATAATAATAAAAGACTGCCAAGTATGCTCCATGTGACTTTCACGTTTCGATGCATTCTGTTCGTGTCGCAAGACTATACTGATTTGAATTCGTCAGAAGACGTATAAACACTTCCTTCAGTTATAAGTTTATTTATTTTACGACATAGTAGATAAGATGGCGTAGGAATATTCGAGGCTCTGGACCGTATCGGATATCAATCAAGCAGATAAACAAGGCTAACCCGATAGTCGAGCGTGAACGGTAATCACTTGGCAGTGCCGCAAACCATTTTCTGCAATGCACTTCTCGGATCAAATCGTGTCACAACTACGTTACCTTTCGCTAGTAACGACTTTATAGTTTCGGCATTGAGTCTTAGAGAGAAATTATTACAAAAATGTAAAAATCGTACTACCGGTCAAATGACCGGTCATGGTAGGTAAGACAGGCTACAAATATTTCTCTGAAAATAAACAATAAAAAAATAAGATAATATTGAAAAATGTATCATACATATATATGAGGATAAGTCGTAAAATTTAATGGCGATTCACTTACGTTGAATGTAGGATATTCCAATTGAAAATTTAAAAACGGTCATTTGACCGGTCCTGGTAGGAATAGTGTTAAAGATCTTCCTTAATATACAAACCGTGAATTGGTATGTCTACTGCCGATACTCTTCAGCGGATTTACTCCCAGAATACCGACCATAACTCACGGAATCAAAGGATAGGTGAAGTCACTGACATAGCCGTTAGTCTCTCACAGAGGGTGGTAACGTTCTCGAACGGCTTGACACTCCATCTTCTAATTCATACATGAAGTTAATGTGCCCGTCACTGAAATATATTCTAATTTCCTTCCGTGAACACGAACTTGAACTCAATGATGCCGGTGAGGTTCGCGGAAAGTAAGACCTTCTCTAAAACATTTGACTTTAATCCAATTGGTAGAGATCCCCTAACGGTTTGACGCTCTTAGTTAATATTCAAACCGTGAATTAAGGTGTCTGCTGCCAACACTGTTCAGCTTATTAACTCTCTGAATTCCTGGATTGACTTTCGCACTCAAAGGATAGATGAAGCTGTTGAGTTAGTCCCTCGAATACCCAGGACGGTGGTAACGTACGCGAACGGTTTGACGCTTGATCTTCTACATCACAGATGAAACTAAGGTGCGCGCCAATAGGATGTATACAAATTTGTATCTCTGAATACGTAGTTATACTCTCGAAAGAGCGGGTGAGGTTTGCCGAAAGTAAGGCCCGTCGTATAAAGTTTGACACTCTACCAATAGGCAACCTTCTAGAACGGTTTGACTCTGCACATTGCCAATACTATTGCTAATACCGTTCAGCGGACTTACTCCCGGAATGACTGATTTAAGTCGCGAAATCACGGTCTAGGCGAAGCTATTAGCTTTGCTGTGCGACTCTCAGGAATTGTGGCAACGTTCTGGATCTGGTTGACCATCGATCTACTAATTCATACACGAATTGAAGGTGCAGTGCCTAGAAGGTATAGTATTGTTCTTCCTTGAACACGAAGTCATACTCTCGATACATCCGATTACGTTCTCAAAAAGTGTGGCCTTCTGTAAAAATATTGACTGTATCCCAATAGGTAAAGTTCTACAGCGGCTGGAGTCTGTACTTTAATATTCACAACGAGATTCAAGGGGTATATTGCCAGGACAGTACAGCGAATTTAATCCCGGAATTCCTCATTTGACTCGCGGAATCATGGCGTTGGTGCAACTAATAAATGAGGCGTTCAATTCCCATCGAAGGTGGTAACGTTCTGGAACGGTTTGAAACTTGATCTTCTAATTCATACATGAAGGTGAGGTGCCCGTCACTGGAACGAATACTACTTTCTTTCTCTGGACACGAACTTATTCTCTCGATTCACCGGGTTAAGATATCGGAGTGTAATGCCTTCAGTGAATCATTTGCCTTTATACCAATTAGTAACGCACTCATACGGTTTGATGCTCCACTTTAATAATGAAACCGAGAAAAGGGGTTTCTATTGCCAGTAGCGTTCAACGGACCTATTCTCAGATTACCCAGTTTGTCTCACGAATCACAGGGTAGGTGGAGCTATTGACTTATTCGTGCGACTCTCGAAGAAGATGGCAATGTTCTCGAACGGTTTAACACTCCATTTTCTAATACAAACATGAAGTTAATGTGCCCGTCACTGAAATGTATTCCAATTTCCTTCCATGAAAACGAACTAGAACTCGATGAAGCCGGTGAGGATCGCGGAACGTAAGACCTTCTCTAAAACATTTGTCTTTAATCCAATTGGTACCGATCCCTAACGGGTTGACGCTCAACGTTAATATTCAAACCGTCAATTAAAGTTTGTACTGCCAACACTGTTCAGCTTATTAACTATCTGAATGCCTGGAATGACTTTCGCACTCAAAAGGATAGGTGAAGCTGTTGAGTTAGCCCTTCGAATACTCTGGAAGGTGGTAACGTACGTGAACGGTTTGACGCTCGATCTTCTACATCACATATGAAACTAAGGTGCGCGCCAAAAGTATGTATACTAATTTGTATCTCTGAACACGTAGTTATACTCTCGAAAGAGCGGGTGAAGTGTGCGGAAAGTAAGGCAAGTCGTATATAGTCTGACACTCTACCAATAGGCAACCTTCTACAACGGTTTGACTCTGCACATTGCCAATACTATTGCCAATACCGTTCAGCGGACTTACTCCCGGAATGACGGGTTTGAATCGCGGAATCACGGTCTAGGTGAAGCTATTAGCTTTGCTGTGCGACTCTCAGGAATTGCGGCAACGTTCTGGATTTGATTGACCATCGATCTACTAATTCATACACGAAATGAAGGTGCCGTGCCTATAAGGTATAGTATTGTTCTTCCTTGAACACGAAGTCATACTCTCGATACATCGGGTTACGTTCTCAGAAAGTGTGGACTTCTGTAAAAATATTGACTCTATCCCAATAGGTAACGTACTACAGCAGCTCGAGTCTGTACTTTAATATTCACAACGAGAATTAAGGGGTATACTGCCAATACTGTACAACGAATTTGATCCCTGAATACCTCATTTGACGCGCGGAATCATAGCGTAGGTGCAGCTAATAAATAAGGCGTTCAGTTCTCATCGAAGGTGGTAACGTTCTCGAACAGTTTCACAATCAACCCTCTACTAGATACATGATGATAAGGTGCCCGTCACTGAAATGAATACTAACTTCTATTCTGAACAGGAAGTTATACTTTCGATATAGCGAGTTATCTTCTCGGAAGGTGCGGCCTTCATTGAAAACTTATGGTGTAGGCGAATAGGTAACGTTGTACAATTGTGTGACTCTGTACTTTAATATTTATACTGTGTAGTAGGAAGTTTAATACTGTACAGAGGATCTATTCCGGGAATACCTGGTTTGACTCTCGGAATCACTGGATAGTTGTAGCCATTGACTATGCCGTCCGTCTCTCAAAGAATGAGGTAACACTCTCAAACCGTATAACCATCGATTTTCTTAGTCGTACATGAAACGAAGGTGCCCCACACTAAATCGAATACTAACTTGTATCTCGGAACAGGAAGCTATATTCTCTATACAGCGGCTTTTGATCACAGGGGGCGAGACCTTCGGTAAAAAGTTTGGTGCTATACATATACGTAACGATCTGCGGCCTTCTGACTGTGATCTTTGGTCTTTTCACCGTGAATTAGGGTGTCTCTAGCCAAAACCGTTGAGCCGATTTACACCCGAAATGCATGATTTGACTATCGGAATCAGAGGAAAGTGGCAGCTATTGACTTCGACGTTCGACTCCCCAAGATGTTGGCATCGTTTTCTAACGGTTTGACTTTCGATTTTGCTATTTATACATGGAAATGTGGTGACCGTCTGCTAACATACTTACTAATTAGTTTCCGTGAACATTAAGCAAGACACTCTCTACAGAGAGTTATGTTCTCCGAAGGTAAGGTGTTCGATAAGAAGAATGACCTTATTGGAATATATATCGTTCTGCAACGGTTTGACGCTTTACGTTAATAATCAAACGATGAATTATGATGTCTATTGCCAATATTGTTTAGCGGATTAACTCCCGGAATAAATGGTTAGATTCTTGAAATCTTGAAATAGGTGAAGCTGTTGACTTAGAAGTTCGTCCCGCAATGATGGAGGTAACGTTCTCTAGCGGTTTGTCGCTCGAGCAACTAAGCTATACGTGAAGTTAAGGTGCCAGTCACTGAAATGTCTACTAAACTACTTCTTTGAGCACGGAGTTACACACTCGGTGCAGCAGGTGTTGTTCTCGGAATGTAATGCCGTCGGTAAAAAGTTGGACTCTCTAGCAATAGGTATCGTTCTACAACGGCTTCACCCTGTACATTAATATCCAAGCCGTAAATTAAGATATCTCTTGCTAATACTGTCCTTAGTATTTACTCTCGGAATACCAGGTATGACCCTCGGAATCACAGGATGGGTGGAGCTATTGACATAGACCGTTGTCTCCCATAGAAGGTGGGAAAGATCTAGAACGGTTTGACATTCGATTTTATAACTCATGTATGAATTTAAGATGCCGTCACTAAATTGTGAGCTTATGTGTTTCCTTAAACACGTAGCTGTGCTCTCGATGCGGCGGTATAGACTCTCGGACGATCAGGCATTCGGTAAAACGTTTGCCTTTATAGCAATTAGTAACGTTCTCACACAGTGTGACGGTCTATTTTAACTTTCACATCGCAAACTAAGGTATCTATTGCTAATACTGTACAGCGGACTTACTCCCGGAATACGTGGATTGACTCTAGTCTTCCAATTATAGGTGAAGTTATTGCCATAGCTTCATAGAAGGTGCTAACGATCTCGAACGATTTGACCCTCGATCTTTTGATTCATAGATGATAGTGTGGTGCCCGTCACAAAAATTTATACCATTTTGCCTCACAGAGCACGAGGATATACCCTCGACAAAGCGGGTTAGCATCTTGGACGGTGCGGCCTTCGGTGAAAAGGTAGGCCCTATACCAATTGGTAACGTAGTACAACTGTGTGACTCCGTACTTTAATATTTATGGCGGGAAGAAGCGTTTTTAATGCCAATACTGTACAGCGGATTTACTCCCCAAACGTCTGGTTTGACTCTCGTAATAACAGGAAAGGTCATGCTAGTGACTTTGCCGGTCATTCCTCATGGAATGTGGTATCGTTCTCGAACGGTTTCACCCTTCATCTGTTAATTCAAACATGAAATTAGGGTGCCCGTCACTAAAATATCTACTAATTCGTTTCCCTAATCACGAAGTTATACTCCTCGATACAGCGGGTCTGTTTTTCGGAGGGTATGGACTTCGGTAAAGCGTTTAACTATATAGCTATTGGTAACGTTCTCAATCGTATTGACGCTCTATTTTGAATTCAAACAAGGAAGTGAGGTGTGCATTGTCAGTACTATTCGGAGCATTTAATCCCGGAATATCTAGTTTGATTCTCGGACTCATAGGTGAGATTAAGCTATTGAATTAGACGTTCGACTCTCAAAGAATGTGGTTTCGTCAGCGAATGTATTGACCCTCGACCTTCTGATACATAAATGAAGTTAAGGGGCCCGCCAGTAAAATGTATACTAATTTGTTACCCTGAACAGGAACTTACACTCTCGATGAAGCCGGTGAGTTCGCGGAATGTAAGTGCTTCTGTAAAACTTTTGACGTAATACGAATAGGTAACGCTCCCCAAGGGTTAGATTCTGTTCCTGAGCATTCAAGCCGTTAATTGTGATGTCCATTGCCAATAATGTACAGCGGAATGACTGCCAGAATACGTGGCTTGACTATCGGAATAGCAGAGTCCGCGAAGCTATTGACTATGCCGATCGGTCCTCAAAGAAGGTGTGATCATGCTTTAAAGGTTTCACTCTCGATTTTGATTTTTATATGTGCACAATAGCTGCCCGTCTGCTAAAATGTCTACTAACTTGTTTCGGAGAGCACTAAGCATGTTACGTGCTACTGCTGGTTATGTTCTCGGAAGGTAAGGTATCCAGTAAAAATTATAACTTTATAGCAATTGGTTATGTTCTCCTTCGGAATTACTCTCTACTGTATATATTCAAACCTGGAAACAAGGTGTCCATTGCCGACACTGTACAGCGAATTGACCCACAGAATACATCACTTCACTATCGGAATCACAGGATAGCTGTAGCAACTGACATAGCCGTTCGACTACCCAAAGAAGGAGGCAACGATCTCGAGCGGATTGACACTCGATCTTCTAATGCGTACATGAAATTAAGGTGCGAGTCACTAAAATGTATACTAATTTGCTACTCTGAACACCATGCTACACTGTCGGTACAGGGCGATAGGATTTCGGAGGGTAAGGTTTTGAGTAAAACCTTTGGGCTTTATACCATTTGCTTGCAATATCAAACGGATTGACGCTCTACATTAATGTTCAAACCGTGAATTAAGGTGTCAATTGCCAAGACTGTTCAGCGAATTAACTCCGGGCATACCTGGTTTGACCCTCGGAATCACAGGATAGGTGGAGCTATTGACTTATCCTTTCGACTCTCAGAGAGTGTGGTAACGTTCTCGAATGGATTGACCATTGACCTTCTAATTCATACGTGTAGTTATCGTGTCCGTCACTCAAATGAATTCTTATTTCTCTTTCTGGACACGAAATTATGCCCTCCAAAGGTAAGGCCACCGGTAAAGTGTTTGACGTTGTACCAATTGGCAACGATCTAGAACGCTTTGACGCTGCATCCTAATATTCAAACCGTGAATGAAGGTGTCTACTACCAATACTGATCGGCGGATTCACTCCCGGAGTACCTGCTTTGACGCTCGGAATCGCAGGATACGTGGATCTATTGACTTATCCGTTCGACTCTCAAATAGGGTGGTAACATTCACGAGCGGCACGACCCTCAAATTTCTAATTCATACATGAAGATATGGTGCCTCTCACTAAGATGTTTACTAATTTCTTTCTCGGAAAACGAAGTTCTGCCATCAATACAGCCGCATATCTTCCCGAAGGTACGGTATGCGATAAAGTGTATGACGTTATACAAATTGGATGTGTCCATAAACGGATTGACTCCACAGTTTAGTTTTCAAACCGTGAAATATGTTGTCTATTGCCAATACTGTTCAGCGGATTTTCTCCCAGAATACCAGCATTGACTCTCGGATTCACGAGCGTATGTGAAGCCATTGATGCTCTCGAAAGGTTTGACACTCGATCTTCTAATTCATAGATGAAATTAACGAGTCCGTCACTAATACGTATATTTATTTGCTTCTGTGAACACGAAGATATAATCTCGCTAGAGCGGGTTAGCTTCGCGGAATGTAGGGCCTTCTGTAAAAAGGTTTCACTACATTGCAATTCGTAGCGATCTTCAACGGTTTAACAATGGATATTAATATATATACCATGAAATAGGGTGTATGATGTCAATATTATATAACGGATTTGCTCCCGCCATACCTGGATTTACTATCGGTATCATAGGATAGGTGAAGCTATTGACTTATACGTGTGTCTTCCGAAGAATGTTGTATTGTTCTGCAACGATTTGACTCTCTATCTACTATATCATATATAAGCTTATGCTGCCCATCACTATAATGAGTACTAATGTTATTCTATGAACTCGAAGTTATACTCTCGATTCGGCGGGATAGCTTCTCGGAAGGTAAGGCTTTCGGTAAAAGCTTTGTCTCTACACCAATGGATAGTGATCTACAACGGGTTGACGATCTACTTTAATACTCATACCGTGAATGAATATGTCTATTCCCTGTACTTTCCAGCGGATTTACTTCCGGGTACCTGATTTGTCTCTCTGAATCACAGGATACGTGAAGCCATCGACATTAGGCATTCATCACTCACGAAAGGTGTTAACGTTCTCCAACGGTTTGACCCTCGATCTTCAAACCCATTCACGATGAAGAGATTAGAATCACTAAATAAGTACTAATATATTTTACTGAACACGAAGTTAAACTCTCGATGCAGCTGGTCAGGCCCTCGGTAGGTAAGGCTTTGGGTAAAACGTTTGACTTCATGGGAATAGGTAACGTTCTGAAACGGTTTGCGCTATACTTTAATATTCACACCGTAAACTAAGGAGTCGATTGCCAATACCTGGTTTGACTCACGGAAGCATAGGAAACGTGAAGCTATTTATTTAGTCGATCGTCCCTCAAAGAGGGTGCTAACATTCTCGAAAGGCTTGACAATCGATCTTCTCATTCTTACATGAAATTATGGCGCCCGTCACTAAAATGCATACTATAATGCTTTCCTCAACACGAAGTTATGCTCTTCATACGGCGGGTTAGCTTCACGGAAGTTAAGGTGTTCGTTAAAAAGTATGACTCTATAACTGTACTTAACGTTCTGTAGTGGTTTGACTCTCTACTTTGCTATTCATACCGCGAATTGAGGAGTCTATTGCCAAAACTGTTCAGCGTATTTACTCCCCCAATATATGGTTGGACTCTAGGAATCACAGGGTAGATGAAGCTATTGACCTATATGTGTGTCTTCAGAAGAATGTTGTATTGTTCTGCAACGATTTAACTCTCTATCTACTATATCATATATGAGCTTATGCTGCGCATCACTATAATGAGTACTAATGTTATTCTATGAACTCGAAGTTATACTCTCGATACTGCGGGATAGCTTCTCGGATGGTAAGGCTTTCGGTAAAAGCTTTGTCTCTACACCAATGGATAGTGATCTACAACTGGTTGACGCTCTACTTTAATACTCATACCGTGAATGAATATGTCTATTCCCTGTACTTTCCAGCGGATTTACTTCCGGGTACCAGATTTGTCTCTCTGAATCACAGGATACGTAAAGCCATTGACATTAGGCATTCATCTCTCACGAAAGGTGTTAACGTTCTCCAACGGTTTGACCCTCGATCTTCAAACCCATTCACGATGAAGAGATTAGAATCACTAAATAAGTACTAATATATTTTACTGAACACGAAGTTAAACTCTCGATGCAGCTGGTCAGGCCCTCGGAAGGTAAGGCTTTGGGTAAAACGTTTGACTTCATGGGAATAGGTAACGTTCTGAAACGGTTTGCGCTATACTTTAATATTCACACCGTAAACTAAGGAGTCGATTTCCAATACCTGGTTTGACTCACGGAAGCACAGGAAACGTGAAGCTATTTACTTAGTCGATCGTCCCTCAAAGGGGGTGCTAACATTCTCGAAAGGCTTGACAATCGATCTTCTCATTCTTACATGAAATTATGGCGCCCGTCACTAAAATGCATACTATAATGCTTTCCTGAACACGAAGTTATGCTCTTCATACGGCGGGTTAGCTTCACGGAAGTTAAGATGTTCGTTAAAAAGTATGACTCTATAACTGTACTTAACGTTCTGTAGTGGTTTGACTCTCTACTTTGCTATTCATACCGCGAATTGAGGAGTCTATTGCCAAAACTGGTCAGCGTATTTACTCCCGCAATACATGGTTTGACTCTAGGAATCACAGGGTAGATGAAGCTATTGACCTCTCTTTCGACTACCAAAGGAGGTAGTATCATTTTCTACCGGTTTTGCACTCCATTTTGCTATTTATACATTAAAATGAGGTGCCCGTCGTTAAAATGGATACTAATATGTTTTTCTCAACACGAAGTTATAATCTAGATACAGCGAGTCAGTTTCTCGGAAGGTAATGCCTTCGGTATAAGTTTTGGCATTGCAGGAATATGTAAGGTCCTATATAAACAGTCCAGTATGACGGTTTGCTTTAATATTCATACCGTGCAGTAAGGTGTCTATTGAAAATACTGAACTGGGTTCTTTCTCCCGGAGTACATCGTTTTGCTCGCGGAATCACAGGATAGGTGAAGCGATTGACTTAGCCGTTCGTATCTCACAGAAGGTGGTAACGTTCGCGAAAGCATTCACCCTCAATGTACTAATTCAAACATGGTATAAATGTGCCCGTGTCTAAAATGTAAACTAATTTTCTTCTCTATACACGAAGTTATGCTGTCAATACAGCGGGATATTTTCTCTGATGGTAAGGCCTTCGGTATATAGTTTGGCTCCATACCAATCCGTAATGTTCTACAACGGTATGACTGTGCAGTATAATGTGTATACCGCGAAATAAGGTGTCTAATACCAAACTGTACAGCGGATATACTCCCGGAATACCTCGTTTGATACACGGAATCACAGAATTGCTGAAGCTATTGACTTAGCCGTGCGTTTGCCAAACAAGGTAAGTTAACGATCTCTATGGGCTTTACATTCAATCTTCTAATTTATACATGAAATTACGGTGCCGTCTGTAGAATGTGTACTAATTTGCTTCTGTAAACACGAAGATATTCCTCAATAGTGCGGGTTTTCTACACGGAAGGTAAGGCCTTCTGTAAGAAGTTAACGCCGTAGGAATAGGTAACGTTCTATAGCGGTGTGACTCTGTACTTTAATATTCATACCTTGAATTACGGCGTCTATTGTCCACACTGTTCCTCGCACTTACTCCCGGAATGACTGGTTTTACTCTCGGAATCACGGAATAGGTGATGCTATTGACTTAGTTGTGCGTCTCTCAAAGTACGCGGTAATGTTCTCGAACTGTTAGTCCCTCGATCTTCAAATTCATACATGAAGTTAAGGTAACTGTCACTGAAATGAGTACTAACTTGTTTCTCTGCTCACGAAGCTATACTCTTGTTACAGGAGGTTAATTTCTCGTTGTGTAAGATCTTCGGTAAATATTTTGACATGATGTGAATACGTATCGTTCTAGAATGGTTAGAATCTCTTCGTGAACATTCAAACTGTTAATTATGGTATCCATTGCCATTACTGTTCAGTGTATTTATTCTCGGATTACCTGGTTTAACGCTCGGAATCTCATAATAGGTAAAGCTATTGTCTTAGACGTTCGACTTTCACGAAAGCTGGTATCATTGTCGAACAGTTTGACCCGCGATCTTCTACTTCATCAATGAATTTATATGTGCCGTCACTAAACCGTATACTAACCTGAATCCTTGAACACGATGTTATGATCTCGATACAGCAGGTTAAATTGTCGGTAGGTAAGACCTTCGGTTAAAAGTTTGACTTTATTCCAGTAGGTAACGTGCTACAGCGGCTTATCTGTGTACCTGAATATATATACCGTGAAATATGGTGTCTAACGTCCATAATGAACAGTAGATTTTCTCGCGCTGTAACTGATTCGACTCTCGTAATCATAGGATATATGAACCACCTTGCATAACCATTCGATTCCCCAAGATGGTGGTAACGTTCAAGAAAGGTTTGACACTCTATCGTCGAATTCATTCATGAATTTTGAGTGCCCGTCACGAAGATTTATAGTAATTTGTTCCACTGAACACTGTATACAACTCTCGATACAGCGGGTTAGATTCACCGCAGGTATGCCTTTCGGTAAGACGTTTAATTTGATACCAATATGTATCGTTCTACAACGGTTTGACACTGTACTTTAATATTCATAAACTGAATGAAGGTGTCTCTTGCCTATACCGTTCAGCGGATTTACTCCAGCAATACCTGGTTAGACTCTCCGAATCACAGGATAGGTCTAGCTATTACATAGCCGTTAATCTCTGACAGAAGGAGGTAACGTTCTCGGGTGGTATGACCCTCGACCTTCCTACTGATACATGAAATTAAACTGTCCGCCATTTAACATCAGTACTACTTTACTTCCGTGAGCACTGAGCAGGACACTCGCTGCATCGGGTTAGGTTCCAGGAAGGTAGTGCATTCGGTAAAAAGGATGACTTTATAACATTTGAATCAGGTTCTCCGACGGGATGGCATTGTTCTGTGATATACAGACCGCGAATGAAGGTGACTATTGCCAGTTGTTTGCGGCGGACTTACTCCTGGAGTACGTGGCACCATTATCGCAATCACAGGTTGGGTGAAGCTTTTGACTGAGCCGTTCGGCTCTCTATGAAGTTGGAACCGTTCTCGAGCGGTTTTACACTCGGTCCTCCTTTTCACACATGAAATTATGATGCCAGTCACAGTAATGTATCATAGTTTACTTCTCAGGATACGAAGTTATATTCTAGATACAGCGGGTTATGTTCTATTACGGTAATGCCTTCGGTAAGAAGTTTGCCTCTATACCAATGAATATCATTGTACAACGGTATGTCTCTACACTATAATATGTGTACCGTGAACTAAGGTGTCTATTGCCAATACTGTACAGGGTATTTAGTTCGGGAATACATTGGGTGTCTCTAGGAATCGTAGGATACGTGAAGCTATTGGCTTAGCCATTCGTCCCTCTAAGAAGGTAGAGTCGCTCTCTAACGTTTTGGCCCTCGATATTCTAATTCAATCATGAAATTAAGCTGCTCGTCACTCAAATGTATACTAATTTCTTCCTCTAATAACATAGTTATACCCTCGATGCAGCAGGTTAGCTTCTCGATGGTAGGGCCATCTGTGAACGGTTTGACTCTATAGCAATAAGTGACGTTCCACAAAGTTTTGGAACTGTACTTCAATATCTATAAAGTGAAAAAAGGTGTATAAGGCCAGTACTGTACTGGGGTTCTACTTCCGGATTACCCGATTTGACTCGCGGCATCACAGTATAGGTAGCAATTGACTCAGCCGTTCGTCACTCACCGGATGTTGCAACGTTCTTGATTGGTGTGACCGTCGATCTTCTGATTCATACATGAAATTGAGGTGCTGAACACTAAAATATTCATTCATGTGTATCCTTAAACACGTATCTATACTCTCGATACGGCGGGTTATCTTCTCCGAAAGTAAAGCATTCGGTAAAAAGTTTGGCTCTATACAAATACGTCACGTTCGTCCACGGATTGGCAGTCTACTTTATTATTCAAAGCGTGAATGAAGGTGTCTATTAACAATAATGTTCAGCGCCTTTACTCCCGGAATATCTGGTTAGACTCTCGGAATCGCAGGATAGGTGAAGGTACTGACTTAGTTGTGCGACCTTCAATGAAGGTGATAACGATATACCACGGTTTCACACACGATACTCCAATTGATACATCAAATTAAGGTGCGTGTCACTAAAATATCTACTAGTTTGTTTCTCTAATCGCGAAGTGGTACTCTCGACACAGCGGGTTATGTTCCCGGAAGGTAAGGTATGCGATAAACAGAATGACGTTATACCAATTGCTTATGATCTTCACAGATTCATTCTCCACTTTAATATTCAAACCGTGAAATAAGTTGTCCCTTGCCAATACTGTTCAGCGGATTTAATCCCGGAATACCTAATTTGACGCTGGGAGTCACAGGACAGGTGATGCTATTGACTTAGCCACTCGAATCTTACAGAGAGAGGTAACGTTCTCAACCGGTTTGCGGCTCTATTTTAATACACAGACTGTGAACCATGGTGTCTATTAACAATACTGCTCAGGGGATTTAGTACCGGAATATCTGGTTTGACATCTGGAATTGCAGGATGGGAGAAGCTGTTGCCTCAGCCGTTCGTCTCTCACAGAAGATGGTAATGCTCTCGAAACGATTTGACCTTCCATGTTCTAATTTATGCACGAAATTAAGCTGCTCGCCACGAAATTGTATACTATTTCGTACCTCTGGACAGGGTGTTGTACTTTCGGTACAGCGGGTCAGTTTTTCGGAGGGTAGGGCGTGCTGTATGAAGTGTAACCCTACACGAACAGGTACTGTTCTACAACGGCTACACGGACTGCTTGAATACTCATTCCGCTAATTAATGAGACTATGGCCAATACAGATCAGCGGATTTACTCCCGGAATACCTGGTTTGTATCTCGGAATCACAGGACAGGTGAAACTATTGACTTAGCAGTTCGACTCTCAAAGAAGGTGGTAACTTTCCTGAACGGTTTGACACTCATACTCCTAAGTCATACATAAATTATGGTGCCCGCCTTTAAAATGTCAGCTTATATGTTTCCATGAACAATAAGCAACGCACTCCCTACAGCGGGTTGGACTACTCTGGAGGTAAGGCCTTCGGTAATAAGTTTGATTATCTACGAATATGTAAAGTTTACAAAGGCCTTACTCTCTGCGTTAATATTTGAAGCGTGAATTATGGTGTCAATTACCAATACTGGGCGACGGATAGCCTCCCGGAGGACCCGCTCTGACTCTCGGAATGACAGGAGCGGTGAGGCTAGTGGCTCAGTCGATCTATTTTAAGGAATGTGGTAACGTTTGCGAAAGGTTTGACACACTATTGTGTAATTCGTACACGTAGTCAAACCACCTGATAACATTATCAATTAAAATAAATTAATTCTTTTTATCCAATACCTTACCATCCGAGAACCTATCCCGATGCAGCGAGTATCCATCTTATTTTTCACGGAAACAAATGAGTTGACATTTCAACAGACGGACACCTCAGTTTCACGTA
Organism: Lasioglossum baleicum; assembly: GCF_051020765.1. Taxonomy (NCBI): domain Eukaryota; kingdom Metazoa; phylum Arthropoda; class Insecta; order Hymenoptera; family Halictidae; genus Lasioglossum; species Lasioglossum baleicum. Next base: position 30,865 of record NW_027469917.1, on the reverse strand, counting down.
TGAATAGCAAAATCGAGAGCCAAGCTGTTCGAGAAAGTTAGCACCTTTTTTAGAGTCGTACTGCTATGTCAATAGCTTCACCGACCCTGCTATTCCGAGGGTCAGACCAGGAATTTTGAGAGTCTATCCGCTGTAATGCATTGGCAATAGACACCTTAATTCACAGTACAAATAGTAAAGTACTGAATAATACCGCCGCTGAATAATAACTTTACCTACTGGTATAGAGTCAATCTTTTTACAGGAGGCCATACCATCCGTGAAGCTATCCCGCTGTATCGACAGTATATCTTCGTGTTCAGAGCAAGATTCCATTTTAGTGTTGAGCACCTTAATTTCATGTATGAATTAGAAGATCAAGTGTCAAATCGACCGAGAACGTTACCACCTTCTTTCACAGAAGAGCTGCTAAATAAATAGCTTCACCTATTCCAAGATTCCGCTAGACATACGAGGTATTCCGGCAGTAAATCCGCTGATCTGCTGTGCAATATACATTTTATTTCACGGTATGGATATTAACGTAGAGAGTCAAACCGTCGGAGATCATTACCAGTTCGTATAATGTCGTTACCTGTACCGAATACCTAACCTTAGGAGAATCTAACCCGCTCTAGCGAATTCCTTGCTTAATGTTCATGGAGACCGAACAGTAGAAACGTTAACAGACGGACGCGTTATTTTCATGTACCAATATCAAAATCGAGAGTCAAACGGTTAGAGAGCGATCCCACCTTCCTTGAGGGTCGAACGGCTAGCTAAGTAGCTTCTCCTGTCCTGTTATTCCTATAGTCAATCCAGGTACACCAGCAGTTATTCCGCTGTACACTATTTGCAATGATCACTTTAATTCATAGTTTGAATATTAAGGCACAGAGTCTAGCCCTTGCAGAACGATACCCATTGTTATAATGTAAAAAGTTTTACGGAAGACCTTTCCCTCCGGGAAGCTAACCCGCGATATCGAAGGAATAACATCGTGGTCTGAAAAGCAAAATAGTATACATTTCAGTGACTCACACCATAATTTCTTGCATGAATTAGAAAATCGGGGGTCAACCCTTACGAGAACGAAACTATCTACTTTGAGACACAACCGGCTAAGTCAATAGCGTCACGTACCCTGTGATTTCGATAGCCAATCCAGGCATACTGGGAGTAAATCCGCTGAACTGTATTAGCAATACATACCTATATTCACGGTCTGAATATTAAATAAAGTAGGGCCACGAACTGTTTCAGAGCGTTACCAATTGGTATCAATTCCAACGTCTTAGGGAAAACCTTACCTTCCGCGAACCTCAACCGCTCCATCGAGAATATAATTTCGCGTTCAGAGACAGAAATTAATATTTTTTCCGTGACGGGCACTTTGATTTCATGAATGAATTAGAAGATCGAAGGTCAAACCGCTCGTGCACGATACCACCTTCTGCGGGAGACGAACCGCTAAATCAATAGCTTCACCAATCCTGTGATTCGGAGAGGCTAACCAAGTATTCCGGAAGTAAATCCTGTGAACAGTATTGGCAGTAGACAGCTTACTTCACGGCTTGAATATTGAAGTAGAGCGTCAGACCGCTGAAGAACATTAACTATACGCATGGCGACAAACATTTTACCGAATGCCTTTCCTTCCGAGAAGATGACCCTCCGTACCGAGAGTGTAACTTCGTGTTGAGAGAAACACGTTTGCATACAATTTAGTGATGGGCACCATAGTTTCATGTACGAATTACAAAATCTACAGGCATATCGTTTCGTGAACCTTACCACCTTTTTTGACATTGGATCGGTTAGGTCAATATCTTCACCTATCCTGTGTTTCCGAGAGTCAAACCAGGTTTTCTGAGAGTAAATCCGCTGTGCAATATTGGCAACATATACATTGATTCACGGCATGAGTATTAAAGTAGGGAGTCAGACCGTCGGAGAACTTTTCCAATTCGTATAAAGTCATTCCTTTTACCGAAAACCTAACCCGCTGTAGCGTCTGTCCTGAAAATGATCACGGAAACAAATTAGGACACATTTTGTCGGACGGACGCCACATGCTTCTGTATAGACGTCAGCATCGGGAGTCAAAGCGTCCGAGAAGGTTACCACCTTCCTCTTCATTCGTACGACTAAGTAAATATCCTTACCTATCCTGTGATTCGGACAGAAAAGCCAGGCATTCCAGGAGTAAATCCGCTGAACAGTATTAGCAATAGGCACCTTAATTGGAGGTATGAATGTTAATGGACAGAGTCGAACCCTCGTTGTACGTTACCTATTCGTATTATGTCAAAAGCCTTACTGAAGACCTTACCCTCCGTGAACATGACCCTCTGTATAGAGAGTATTACTTCGTGTTCAGAGATACAAAATTAGTATTCATTGTAGTGACGGACACCTTAATTTCATGTATGCATGAAAAGATCGACCGGCAAGCCGTTCCAGAATGTTACAACATTCCTTGTGAAATCGCACGTCTAACACAATAGCTTCACCTATCCTGTGGCTTCAAGAGTCAAACTCGGTATGTCATAAGTATATCCGCTGAACAGTATTGGCAGTGGACACCTTAATTCACGGTTTGGATATTAGTGTAGAACATGAAACCGCTTGAGAACGGTACCAGTTGGTATAACGTCAAGCGTTTTACCGAAGACCTCACCCTCCGATAAACTAAGCCGCGGTATCGAAAGTGTAACATCGTGTTCAGTGAGAAGAATTACTAAACCTTTCAGCAACAGGCACATTAATTTCAAGTATGAATTAGAAGATCGAGTCTCATACCGTACAAGATCGTTACTACCTTCTGTGTGAGATGGAAGGCAAATTCAATAGCTTCACACACCATGTGATTAGTGAGGCATATCATGTATTCCAGGAATAAATCCGATGAACAGTATGGGCAATAGACACCTTTATTCACGTTTTGATATTAAAATGGAGTGCCAAACCGTTTGTGAACCTTCCCAATTGCTATGAAGTCAATCGATTTACCGAAGACCTTACTCTTCGAAAAATATCCCGCTAAATCAAGAGTATAACTTCGTGTTCAGAGAAAGAAATTATTCTTTATTTCCGTGACGAGTGCCTTAATTTCTTATACGAATTTGAAGATCGAGGATCTACTGGTCGTGAACGCTGCCACCTTCTGTTAAAGAGGAACGGCAATGTTATTTCGTGTAATTTATACATGAAACTGTGGTGTCCATCCAAAAAGGATATTAATGTAGTTCTCTGAACACGAAGTTATACTCTCGATACAGCGGGTTAGCTTCTGGAAGGTAAGGCCTTCTGTGATAAATTGGCACTATAGCAATAGGTAACGTTCTACAACGGTATGATGGTCTACTTCAATATTCAATCCGTAATTTAAGCTGTCCATTGCCAATAATGTTCTGCAGATTTTCTCCTGGAATACCTGGTTTGACTTTGTGGAATCGCAGGATACAAAAGGCTATTGCCATAGCCATTCGAATCTCAAAGAGAGTGGTAACGTTCTCGAACAGTTTGACACGATGTCTTTTAATTCATGTGTGAAAATATGGTATGCTTCTGCTATATCGTCTACTCATTTGTTTCCGTGAGCCATAAGCATGACATTCGCTACAGCGGGATATTTTCTGTGAAAGTAATGTATTCGGTAAAAGGAAGGAATTTGTACTAATTAGTAATGGTCTCCAACAATTTGAGTCCCAACTTTAATATTCATATCTTAGATAAAGGTGTCCATTGCATATACTGGATAGCGGATTAACTCGCGGGATACCCGGTTCGAATCTTGGAACCACAGTATTCGTGATGCTAATGACTTAACTGTGCGAACCTCACAGAAAGTGATAACGTTATGGAACATTATGCCTGTCGATCTTCATATTCATACATGAAGTAGAGGTGCCTGTCACTAAAAGGAATAATAGCTGAATTCCCTGAACACGAATTTAGTCTATCGATAAGGTGGGTTAGACTCTCAAACGGTACGGCCTTCGGTAAATCGTTTGACATTATATCAATTGATAGCGTTTTCAAACGGTTGGGCTTTCGATTGGTTTGGCTCTCGATTTTGATATGTATTCATGGAAATGTGGCGTCCTTCTGCTAACATGTTTAGTAATTTGTTTGCGTCAGCAATAAGCAAGGCTCTCGCTACAGCCGGCTAGGTTGTCGGAAGTTATGGAATTCGATAAAAAGAAGGACTTAATTCGAATCGATAATGTCCTCCGTCGGTGGAACTCTCTACTTTAATATTCATACCGTGAATTAGGGTGCCTATTGCCAATACCATTCAACGGATTTACTCCCGGAATTTCTAGTTTGACTCTCGGAATCTTTTGATAGGTGAAGCCTTTCACTTAGCCGTACGTCTCTCACACAAGGTGGCAACGTTCTCGAGATGTTTAACGCTCGGTCTTCTACTTCACTCATGAAGTTATAGTGCCCGTCAATGAAAAAAATACCAACTTCTTTCTCTGAACACGAAGTTATATTATGCATGAGGACGGTGACATTCGCGGAATGTAAGGCTTTCTGTAGTAGGTTTGTATCTCTACCAGTGGGTAACGATCTACAACGAGTTGACGGTCTGCTTTAATATTTATACCGTGAATTATGCTTCGTGTGAATTAGATGAGTGTAAGCTTATGACATTATTTTGATAAACTAATTGTTATTTTATATGATTGTCAGTATACGCACCCACGCTGTTTGAGCGACACGACTGGCGAGGTCCTGCTGTTGCGTTCGGTAGATCGGAGCGACACTACTCGATGGTCTTCGTTAATTAATTTGACCCTGATTTTGTACCGTATGCTTTTTTCCCAGATTTCTACTTATTTTTGCATACTGTAATTTACTGTTATGATAATTTCGATTTTTTTCAAAATTCCAATCGTTACTTTAAAGAATTGTATTTCGGAGTAAAAGTGACTTTGCAATTATTTGAGCGAACATATGTTATATGTTAAACATATTGTTATTTTATGTAATATTCTGTATACGCACTTACGCTGTATGAGCGGTACGACTGGCGATGTTTTTTAGATGCGTGCGGCAGATCAGTGCGACGCTACTGTATAATCTTCGTTACTTTCTATAACCGTGGTATTGTACCGCATGCATTTCTCTCCAGTTTCCCATTTATTTATGCATATGGTTATTTACTATTGTGATTGTTTCGATTGTTTCCAATATTATCAATCCTTATTTTAAAAAATTTGACATCTAAGTAAAATTGTCTTTGGATATAGTAGATTGTACGTCTGCGAGATTATTCTGTTTAACTTGGTGTTACATTATATGATTGTCTGCATATGTACCTACGCTTCCTGGGCGGCACGACAAGAGTGGGCATGTAGTTGCGTTCGGCAAATCGGAGCGGCAGTACTGACTGGTCTTCGCTAATTCCATTTATCATGGTATTGTACCGGCTGCGTCTTGTTCACATTTCTGTTTAATACTACGTACGGTAATTTATTGTTCTGATATATCCGATTCTATTCAATATTTCCTATCTTTGATTTTTAATATTGTAACTACTAGTAAAAGTATGCTTGGAATTATTTGAGTGTACGTTTCCGGCAATATCCTGTTTAGCTCATCGTCACTTTATATAATTATCCCTATACGTGCCTACGGTCCAGGAGCAACACGGCTGGTGTGGTCATGCAGTTGCGTTCGGTGCATCGACGCCACATCGTTGTATGGTCTTTTTTAGTATTTTTAACTTTAACATTGTACCGTATGCATTCTTGCATAGTCATCTATTTACTTTCATATACACTTATTTACTTGTTATGGTCTGTTCGATTTCTTGAAAATTGTAAATTTTTACATTAAAGTTCAGTAATTCTTAGTAAAAGTGTCGTCTGAATTGGGTGAGTGTACGTTTATGACATTGTCACGGGAAATATGTGACAAGTATTAAAATAAAATATAAACGGACGGTTCTTCAACCTTGGTGGAAGAGACCCCTTCTAGAAGAGACTAGGATTCTTTTATTAATACTTATTCCGTGAAATAATTGTAATACAGATATTGAATAGTCTAACATATTTATCGTAGGTTTTCAGGATAGGTATACAAATGTAGAAACGTTCCGTTTCAGGTATAATATAGAACTGCTTTATTCGATTGTGCTCGGTTTTTATACTATAATTTTCTGGTTGAGTAGGCGGTTTCTAGTCATGTGTTGTCCGGCTTTGGCTGGTATTGCTACGATCGCAGTCTGGGCGATGCGTCTGTTAATGCGTTGGCTGGCGTCACAGCGTTATTTTTATAAACTTATAGTTATTTTGTATAATTGTCTGTATACGTACCTACGCCGTCGGACTGACACGACTGGCTAAGCTTTATAGTTGCATGGGGCAGAAGGGTGCGGCACTACTGAATGGTCTTTGTTAATTTCTTTAACCTTGCTTTTATACTGTATGCAATTTTTCCCTGTTTCCCATTTGTTTATACATACTGTAATTCTCTGTTATGATATTATCGATTTTTATAAATATTTTCGATTTTTAGATTAAGAAATTTTATTTCTTAGTCAATGCGTCATTTGATACTGTTGAGTATACGTTCATCAATGTTCATTGCTAAGTTTATCGCTGTTTTGTATAAGAGACTGTATGCGTTCCAACGCTATGGAAGCGGCACGACAGGCCAGGTCTTGTAGTTGCGATCAGGAGATTGGACGGAGACTACTGTATGGTCTTCGTTTATTTCTTTAACCTTGATTTTTTACCGTATGCATTCTTTCACAGTTTCCTATTTTTTTTCACATCGCTGTAATTTATTCTTTTGGTATTTTCGATTTTCTTCGAAATTATCAATTTTTATTTTAAAATATTGTATCTCCTAGTAAAAGTATCCTTGGATTTATTTGTTTGTACGTTTATCACAAGAGCATATTAAATTCTTTCTCATTTGATATGATTGACTGTATACGTACCGATGCATCCAGATCGACATGGCTGAAGTGCTCCAGTAGTTGCGTACGGCAGATCGGAGCGGCACTGCTGGATGGTCTTTGTTCATTTCTTTAATTTCATAATTAGCTGAGATTTCGCTTAGGGCATCATTTTGTTTAACTTACTGCAATATTATATGATTGTCTGAATACACACTGAGCTTCCGTCGCGTCACGATTGAAGTAGTCTTGCAAGTGTGTTCGGTAGATCAGATAAACTGTACAGTATGGTCTTCGTAAATATCACTAACCATAATGTTGTACCGTACGCATTCATTTGCAGTGTTCTATTTATTTTTACATACTGCAATTTACTGTAATCGTATCTTCCATTTTTTTCCAAAATTGTCAATTTCTAATTTTGAAAATAGTATTCCTTAATAATAGTGCCTCTAGATAATTGTGCTTACGTTTACGTCCATGTTACGTTACGCTTGATGTTATTTTATATGATTGTCTGCATAAACACCTACGCTGCCTGGGCGATACATCTGGCGAGGTGTTGTGTTTGCGAACGGCAGATCGGAGCGTCACTACTGGATGGTCTTTGATAGTTTTTTTAACCTTGATTTTTTACCGCAAGCAATTTGTCCCAGTTTTCCATTTATTTATACGTACTGTTATTTTCTGCCATGATATCTTCGACTTTTTTCAAAATATTAAATTCCTAGTTTAAAAAATAGCATTTCATAGTTACATTATCTTTGGAATTAGTTGAGTGTACGTTCATGACAATATTTTGTTCATTTTAATATTATTTACATGATTCTCTGTATATGTACGTACGCTGGCGGAGCGATACGACTGTCGAGACCTTGTAGTTGCGTACTGCAAATCGAAGCGCCACTACTATATGGCATTCGTTAATTTTCCTAACTACAATATTGTACTCTGTGCACCCTTTCGCAGTTTCCTATATGTATACAAATACTTTCATTTACTGTTATGGTAATTGCGATTTTTCTTCAGAATTTTTTATTGTTACTTTATGAAATTGTATTTCTTAGTAAAACTGTCTTTGGAAATAGTTGACTGTGCGTTTATGACCATATTTTGTCAATCTTGTGGTCATTTCATACGATTTCCTGTATACGTATCTATGATTCCGTAACGAGACGACTGGAGTGGTCTTGTAGTTGCGTATGGTATATCAGAGCGGCACTACTGCATGGTCTACCTCAATGACTTTAACCTTGATTTTATTCTGTATGCATGTTTTCTCCTGTTTTCTATTTATTTATGCAAACTGCAATTTAATGATATCATGTTTCTGATTTTATCAAAATTTCCACTTTATAATTATCAAAACTGCATTTTTTAATAATAGAGTCTGCTGAATTAGTTGAGGTTACGTTTAGGAGAATATTTTTTGAATTTGTTGTCGTCTTATATGATTTTATGTAAGCGTACTTACACTACAGGAGCGACACGGCTGGAGTGGTCTTGCAGTTCAGTACGTCAGAACGGAACGACACTACTGTATTATCATCGTTAGTTTCACTAACCTTGATATTGTACCGCACGCATACTTTCCCAGTTTTCCATTTACAAATGCATACTGTAATTTGCTGTACTGATATTTTCGATTTTTTTCAAAATTTTAAATTTTTATTTAAAGAAATTGTATTTCGTTGTAAAATTGTCGACGTAAATAGGTGAGCGCACTTTTCGGACGATATTTTGGTATGCTTTTTGTTGTTTTATATGATTCACTGTATATATACCTACGCTGTTTGGGCGACGCGACTGTCGAGTGCTTGTAGTAGCGTACGGCAGAACGGAGCTACACTACTGGATGGTCATCGTTAATCTATTTATCACTGATTTGCTCCGTATGCATTTTCCCCCAATTTTCAATTTATTTCTACAGATAATGTAATTTAGTGTTATGTAATATTCGACTTTTTAAACAAAATTTTCAATTTTTTATTTAATGGATTGAATTTCTTAGTAAATGTGTCATTGCAATTACTTGAGTGTCCGTTTGTGACAATATTATGTTATATTCATTGGTAATTTATGTGATTCTCCGTATGCATACATAATCTACACGAGCGACACTACTGGTGAAGTCGTGTAGTTGCATACGGGAGGTCGACATAGTACCACTGGATGGTACTCGGTATTTTCTTTATCCTGGACTATGTATCGTATGCATACCTACGCAGTTTTCAATTTATTTATAAATACTGTAATTTACTATTATGATATTTTCTATTTTTTTCGAAATACTCAACTTCTAGTTAAAAAATTTTCTTTCTTAGTAACAGTGTCATTGCAGTTTGTTTAGTGTACGGTTATACCATTATTTTGTTGAACTTTTTGTTGTACAATATGATTGTCTGTACGCTGCCGCATCGACACGACTGGAGTGTTAATGTAGCTGCGTACGGGAAATCGTAGCGACAATAATATGCGGTCATTTCTCAATTCATTAACCATATTTTACCGTATGCATTCTTTGGCAGTTTTCTATTTATTTGTTAATACTATAATTAACCATTATGATATTCTCGCATTTCTTCGAAATTTCCAATTTTAAGTTTATGAAACTGTGACTCCTAGCAAAAGTGTCTTTGAAATTAGATAAGTGTAAGCTATGGCATTATTTTGTTAAACTTAAGGCTATTCTATATGACAGTCCGTATAGGTACCAACGCTGTTTGAGCGACGCGACTGGCGTGGTCTTGTAGTTGTATACGGCAGGTCGAAGCGGCACTGCTGGATAATCTTCGTTAAATTCTGTAGGCATACTATTGTACCGTATACATTCCTTCTCTGCATTCTATGTACCTAAAGAGACTGTGACTTTCTATTATGATATTTTGGTTTTTATTCAAAATTTTCAATTTTTATTATAAACTATTTTATATCTTAGTAAATTGCCTTTAGAATTAATTGATTGTACGTTCATGACAATATTTTGTTATGCTTATTGTTATTTATACGATTGGCTGTATGTGTACATACGCTGCACGGGTTACACGTCTGGAGTGGTGTTGTAGTACCGTTCCGTAGACCGGGGCGACAATACTCTATGGTAATTGTTATTTCCTTTAACCTTAATATGGTACCGTAATAATTCCTTTCCATTTTCCTATTTTTTACTGTATACTGTAATTTACGGTTATGATATTTTCGATCATTTCCAAAATGCCCAATTTTGAAAGCGAAAAGTTGCTTTTTCTGGAAAAGTGTCATTGGAATTAGATAAGTATACGTTTATGCAGATATTTTGTTGAATTTGATGTTGCAATATATGATTGTCTGTACACGAACATACTATGCAGCAACGAAAAGACATGAGTGTTATTGTAGTTGCGTACGGAAGATCGGAGGAAGAATACTCTACGTTCATTGTTAATTTCTTTTACCTTTATATTGTGTCGTAAGAATTATTTCCCAGCTTACCATTTATTTCTACTTACTGTAACTTTAAGTTATGATATTACTATTTTTTTCATAATTTCTAGCTTTCAACTGCAGAAATTTTGTTTTTTTAGGAGAAGTATCTTCGGAATTAATTGTGTGTACGTTTATGACAATATTTTGTTACACTTATTGTTCTTTCATCTAATCGTCACGGCTAGCGAGGCGTGCCTTGCATGGCCAGGCACGCTACTGGTTGGTCTCCTATAATTTTTTTAACCGCAATATTGTACCGTATGCATTCATTCGCAGTTTTCATTTCGTTTCTACATACAGCAATTTGCAATTATGACGTTTCCAATTTTCATCAAATTTTTCAATTTATATCTTATAAAATTTTATTCCTTAGTAAAAGCGTCTTTGGTACTAGGAGGTTATACATTTATGATATTATTTTGTTATATTTGTTGTTACTTTACATGATTGTCTGTATACGTTATTACGATGCCGGAGCGACACCACTGCAGAGGTCTTGTAGTTGCATACGGTAGATCTGAGCGACAATACTGAATCGTCATCGAAAATTTTCTCAACCTTCATTTTGAACCATATGCACTTTTTCACATTTTTCCATTTATTTCTACATACAACAATTTTCTGTCATGATATTTTCGATTTTCATCCAAATGATCGATTTATACGTTAAAAGATTGTATTTCTTAGTAGAACTACCTATGGAGTTATTTGAGTGTACGTTTATGACAATATTTTGTTATACATATAGTTATTGTATATGGTTGTCTGTATACATACCTGCGCATTCCGGAGCTACACATCTGGAGTGGTCTTGTAGCTGATATTCGGAGGATTGGAGCGATCGTACTCTACGGACATCGTTCATTTCCTTTACCTAGGTATTGTACCAAGGAAAAAAGGCAAAACGGAGAGCACTCATGGATAGTCTTCGTTAACTTCATTAACCTTGATAGTATGCCGTATGCACACCTTCGCTGTTTACTATTAACTTGAACACAATGTAACTTACTGTTATGGGACTTTAGATTTTTTTCATTAATGTCTTACAATGTACCGAAGGCAACTGCATGACCACGCTAGTCGTGTCGCTCCGGAAGCGTAGGTATATATATATTTGGACAATCACATAGAACAAAAACAAATTTAACAAAATATAGTCATAAATGTACACTCCACTAATTCCATAGAATGTTACAAAGAAATGAAATTTTTAAATTTAAAAATTGGATATTTCGACAAAAATGGAAAATATCATACCCACAAATTGGAGTATCTAGAAATAAAGAGAAATCTTTGGAAGAATGCATACGATATAATATTAAGGATATAGAAATTAACGAGGACCATATGGTAGTTGCACACCGATCTACCGAACGCTACTGCAAGACAACTCCATTCCTGTCGCTCCGGCGGAGTAGGGACGTGTGTGACCAGTCATACAAAATAACAAAATGTTTAATAAAATATTGCTAAATACGCACACTCAACTAATTCCAAAAACATTTTTTTTGTGAAATACTGTTTCATAAACTCAATAATGAAAATTTTGGGAAAAAATGAGAAAATATCATGACATTAAAATACACGATGTATAAATAAATGAAAAGAAGGGGAAAATGCGTACTGTACAAAATCATGGTTAAAACAGTAATTATTGATGGCCGACTGGTTGTACCAATACGCCCTGCCGTACGCAACTACAAGGGCTCGCCAATCGTGTCACTCCGGCAGCGTGGGTACGTATACATAAAATAAAATAAAATAACAACATTTTTAACAAAATATTGCCATAAACGTATACTCAACTGATTACAAACACACAATAGTGTAAAAAAATGTATTTGATAGCAAATTTATAATATTGAAAAAAATCTAAAATATAACGGCAGTAAATTACAGTATGTATAGATAAATGGGAGACTGGAAAAATATGCATACGGTTCAAAATTACGGTTATAGCAGAAATTAACGAAGATAATCCAGTAGTGCCACACCATACAGCCGTACGCAAATGCAAAACCTCGCCAGTCATGTCGCTCCGGCTGCGTGGATACCTATACAGGCAATCATTCGAAGTTACAATATTTTCAACATTATATTGCCATAAACGTTCACTCAACTAACTCTAATGATACTTTTACTAAGAAGAAATGTCTTTTAAAATAAAAATTGAAAAATCTGAATGAAATCGGATATACCATAACAGTAAATTAGAATATGTAGAAATAAAAGGCACATGGGAAACGTGCATACGGTTCAGGATCATGGTCATAACAGAAATTAACGAGGAACATCTAGTAGTGACACTCCGTGCTGCCTTACGCACCAATATTATCTCGCCAGCCGTGTCACTCCGGCAGCGTGAGTACGTATACAGGAAATCATGTTAAATAGCAACATTTTTTACAAAATATTGCCGTCAGCGTACACTCGTCTAATTATAAGGACTCATTTGTTGAACATCACAGTTTTCAAAGTAAACATTGATAATTTTGAAAGAAATCGAAAATAACATAACAGAAAATTACAGAATGTATAAATAAATTGGAGAGTGGGAAAAAATGCATTCCATATAAAATCATGGATAAGGAAATTAATGAAGACCATCCAACAGTACCTCTCTGCCCCGCGGTACGCAACTACAATACCTCGCCACTCATGTCGATCTATCAGCGTGTGTACGGAAACAGAAAATCGTATACATTAACAATATTTTTAACAGGTTATTACCACAAAAGTACTCAAAACTAATTCCAAAGGCACTTTTGCAAGGAAATGCAATTTTGTAAACTCAAAAGTGAAAATTTCGAAAAAAGTCGAAAATATCGTGTTAGTAAATTACAGTTTATATAAGTACATAGAAAACGGGATATAAAGTGCATACGGTACAAAATGAAGGTTAAAGGAATTAACGAAGGCCATCCACTAGTGGCGCTCCAATATACCGATCGCAACTACGAGATCACACCAGCCTCGTGCTTCCGACAACATTGGACTGCAGAGGGGCAATCACATAAAATAACGAAGAATTTAAGATAATGTTGTCGTATACGTACACTGAGCTAATTCCGAAGTCACTTTTTCTAAAAAATAGAATTTTGAAAATTAAAATTCGGAAAGTTTGACAGAATTGGAATTACAGTAAATCACAGTGTGCAGCTATAAATAAAATACTGCGATATAATGCATACGGTTCAGTATCAACGTTAAAGGAATTACCATCCATGTCACAGTTTGCTCCCATTTATTTATGGAAACTCCAATTTACTGTTTTGATATTTTAGATTTTTCTCGAAATTTTAAATTTTTAGTTTATAAAATCGATTTTCGTATTAAAATAGAGTTTTGGAATTATTTGAGCGTACATTTATGACAATATTTTGTTAAAATTATTTTTATTTTAAATGATTATGTGTTTAGGTATCTTCGTTGCCGCAGCGACACGACAGGCTAGGTCCTGTATTTAGGTTCGGTATATCCGAGCGACGTTACAGTATGGTGATTGTCAATTCCTCTGACCTTTATGTCGTACCGTATGCATTCTATCTCAGATTTCTATTTATTTCCACATACTGCAATTAACTGTTAATTATATGGTCGATTTTTTCAAAATTTTCAATCTCTAGTTGAAAAAATTGCATTTCCTATTCAATGTGCCAATGAAATTGTTCGAGTGTATGTTTGCTGATAATATATTGTTAACGTTATTGTTATTTCAAATGATTGTGGCCAACGCACCGACGCTTCAGAAGCGATACAACTTTCGAAGTCTCGTTGTTCCGTACAGCAGGTCGGACTAGTACAACTGGATGGTCTTCATTAATTTCATTAACCTTGATGTTCTACCGTAAATTTAATATTTCTAGTTTACAAAATTGTATTCCTTAAGGAAAGTGCATTTGGAATTACTTGTTTGTACGTTTACGACAATTTTATGGTAAATAAATTGTTATTTTATGTGAGTGTCTGCATACGTTCCTACGATTCCGGAGCGACAGGCGTGGAGTAGTCTTGTACTTGCATCCGGTAGATTGGAGCGACCCTGTTGTATGGTCTTTGCTAATATCTTTATCCATGATTTTCAACCGTATGCATTCTCTCCCAGTTTTCCATTTAGTTATACGTTCTGTACTTCATTGATGTGATATTTTCAATTTTTTCTCAAAATTTTGAATCTGTGCTTTAAAAATATGTATTCTATGTTAAAAGTGTCTTTTGAGTTAGTTGATTGTTCGTTTGTGACAATATTCTGTTATATTTGCTACTGTTATATATGATTATCTGCATACGTATCTACGCTCCAGAACGACACGAATGTAGTGGACGTGTAGATGGGTACGGTACGTCGTAGCGACACTATTGAATGGCCTTCATTAATTTCATTGATCTTGATGTTTTAGCTTATGCATTTCTTTCCAGTTTCTAATATATATCTCCGTACTGCAATGAAACAACTCATAAAATGTGGAAACGATCTCGAACGGTTTGACGCTTGATGTTCTTATTCGTATATGAAATTAAGGTGCCCGTCACTGCAATGTACACAAATTTGTTTCTCTGATCGCGAAGACATATTCTCTATACTGCGGGTTCCGGTTTTATGGAGGGTAAGGTCTTCAGTAAGGCGCGTGACTTTATTCCAATTTGTAACATTTTCAAACGGTTTTTCGCTCAACTTCAACATTCAAGCCGTGAATTAAGGTGTTCATTGCAAATTCTGTGCAGAGGTACCTACTCCCGGTGGTACCTGCTTTGACTCTCGGAATTACAGCGTAGGTGAAGCTGTTGACATAGCTGCGCGACTTTTTATAAAGGAGGTACCGTCCTCGAACTGTTTGATTCCCGATTGTTATATTCAGAAGTGAAAACAATGTGTCCGTCTGGTCAAATGTCTACTAAATTGATACCGTGAGCACAAAGAAAGACACTCGCCACAGCGGGATACGTTCCCGGATGGTAAGGTCTTCGGTAAAGCGTTTGACATTATTGCAAATTGTATTGTTCTCAAACGGTGTGACGCTCCACTTTAATATTCGAACCGTCAAGTAAGGTGCCCATTGGTAATATTGTACAGCGGATATACTAGCGGATTACCAGGCATGACTCTCGGAATTACAGGATACGTGAGGATATTGACCTTGCCGTTCGACCATCAAAGGAGGTGGTAACGTTCTAGATTGCTGTGATCCCCACCTTTAGAGCACGTACATTATATTAAATTGCCAATTGTCTCCAATGTGCGCCACCCAGATGCCCGGAACTTTATGTTCGACTCTCGGTACAGCGGGTAAGGTTCTCGGAATGTAGAGGCCTTCAATATGAAGTTTGACCCTTTACCAAGTGGTAAATGTCCGGAAGGGTTTGATTATTGACGTAACAGAAAGTGCCAAAATGGAATTATTAATTAAAAATAATAAATACAATAAAGCATCGTGTGCATTGGCCTGCTTTGTAACGCGCGGGTTTGTTTTTCAGCATAGTTCCATTGTGTTCTCGAGTTTGGGTTAGATTTTCGGGTTCGGATGCGGTCGTCGGACATACAAGCTTCGAACATGCGACAATTAAGCGAAGGCAGGAAATTGGTAAATCCAATTACAAACTGAGAATAACAAGTACATTAAATGGCCGAGTGGAAATGTCTGTAATGTAGTGGACGTGTTAGGTTTTGGGTAGGTTACGTTTAGGTTCTCGGGGTGTCTAGGTTCTTGGACATACATGTTGCCGAAATGAAGAAATTAGCAAAAGGATGGGATTAACTAAACAGAAATATTACATGCCAGTTGTAAACAAATTAAATGAGCGGGTGGTTTGGCATGCGCATTAAGGCCCCAATTAGGTTTTGCTTAGGTTTCGGTACATTCGCTCGAACGACTTCGAGATGTAGGGACGTGTTTCGTGGTGCTACTCGGATCCGAGTTTCAGGGGCGATTATGTTGCATTCCTAGTAAGATGTTGAGCGCGTGCGTGGGTGTTGCAGAGTTCTCATCAGGGTGCTGTAATCGTGCTTCGCGCCGCTCTGAAACCTTAAGTGAACGATACGAGGTGAAACCGCCGTTATGGAACGCCTCACTTCAGAAATGTGAACCCGAGCCGGCAGACGGACTGGGTGATGGCCCGGACCATAGTTTAATTATAGGATAAGCAATATATACCCCGTGGACTGAAATAAACGAAAAATCAAAAGATTTCACGCATAAGCGAGTAGTTTGCTTGCTGTGTGAGCGCAAATATGTTCCTATGATACGAAATGAAAGCGTGTATCGCATATTTACGTGACATTTCGATCCCGATGCAGACCCGTAATTCACTTTCGATACATAATTCAGCCGTGAAATCTCAACGTTTTAGAGCCATAACGCGGCTAATTATTGGTTGATCGGAACGCAACTTCGTTTTCCTTCCATGCGGCTTAATTGCGAAGTGCTCTGCCATAGAATACATAGTCCTCCTCAGCTCGGAGAGAAAGAAATGGCCTTCCGAACAACCAAATACAGTTCGGTCCTCTTCCAGGAAAAATAGAAAGTACTTTCCGCACAACGTAGTGCAAGTAGTACCTACATGGGGAAGAAACGAAATTACTTTCTGAACATAATAATGTAATTAATGAATGTGTATTTGATGCAAGTCACAGAAATAAATGGGTTTGGACTGAAATTCACAGTCAGCCTAACGATTTTTATTGTTTATCAATTATATGTGCTCACAAGTATGTTCCACGGTTGTGAAGTCAACGTGACTATCTCATATATACGTGACTTATGACTCCCACCACATATGCGCGATTCACTTGTGAAGCACGAATAAAGCTCGCTATTTCTGGGTATCAGGGTCAGAATGCGGGGAACAGTTTCCATGTTAGGAAAGTACTATTGTTTTCTCATTCATGCAGCTTAACCTTGAATTTGTCTGTGAAACAATGCATTGAGTTCTGCTGTTCAGAAAGAACGTAATTACTTTCCGAGCAGCTTAATACAATTGAGCAATGTATCGGAAAAAATCGAAGTTCAATTCCGATGAATCTTATACAATGAATGACTGTACATTCGATGCGAACGACTGAAATAAACAGATATGCACTGAACATCGCCGTCAAAGGAACGAGCTTAATTGTTTCCGCGCTCTATGCGCACAGATACGTTCAAATGCTGCGATATCAACATAAGTATCGTACATTTTCGTGACATTGGATGTGAATCGCATCCGCGCTCTGCGCTTACGAATCACAAGTCAATGGAAAAACAGCAGCGATTCTGCGTCAGAATACCCGCCATTACTGAGTTATTCGCGAAATTTTATAGTTTTTTCCTCCTTTTTATTTCATGCGACCTAATTTTGAAGGTGGCTTTACGAAAATACGTTTACATCGTCCGTACCGAAAAAACGTAGTTACTTTCCGAACAACCAAAAGCAATGTGATCCACTGTCCGAAAAAGAACCGAAATTTCCTTCGGAACAATAAAATAACCTTAGACCATCCATCGCGGAAAACGCAATTATCTCCGATCAACGTAATACAAATAGGCCCTCGAACAAGAAAAAAAACGAGATTTTAGTCAGAAATGCATGATGCTATGAATAAGTGTGTACTGAATGTATGCGCCTGAAATGAACGGATTTCGATGGAAATTCGCTGTCAAAAACACAATTTTTAACGTTTCCCCGCTCTGTGCAGGCATCGTACGTACCAATGGTGGTAGATCGATGTGAGAATCTCATATTTATGTAACTTTTGTTACCCATCGCCAACGCGCGACTTCACTTAGGAAGCAGGATGCAAGAGGGAAACAGCAGTGTTCCTGCGTATATATACGTGGTCTTATTCGATTGTTCAGAAGCAACAATTCATTTTCCTGCGGTTTAATTGTGAATTTAACTTTGTAATCATACATTCCGTTATATGTTCAGAAAAATCTAAAATTCTTTCCGAACAACCAAGTGCCAATGAGTACTATGTCGAGTAATGGGCAAATTCCATTCGGAACAGGATAATACAATCAGGTCCTGTATAGGGAAAAAACAAAGTCACTATCCGATGGACCTAATAGAAATAGGTCCTCCGCCGGGAAGGATCGAAAATACTTCCCAAAAAAATCTAATACAGTGAATGAGTGCATAATTAAGGCAAACAATTAAAATAAATGGTTCTGGAAAGGAGCTCGATGCCGTGCCGACCATTTTTATCGATTCTCCCCTTAGTACGCAAATACGTCCCATGAATGCGAAGTCATTGCGACTATTGCGTATTTTGGTAAGATTTGATTCCCATTGCAAACGCGCCATTCAGTTCCGAAGTACGAATCCAATTAGAAATTTCAGCGTTCCATCTTCAGTGCATGTGTTACATCTGGCTTGTGCAACGAAACATTGTTTCATCTTTTTCATGCGGTCTAATTCTGAAGAAATGTGTGACAGAATACATATACGTGTTTGGTTCAGAAATTGCGGAATTAATTTCATAACGACAGAAGAACATTTAGTTCCTCTTCGGGGAAATCGAAATTATTTTCCGAACAACCTAATACAAGTAGGTCCTATATTGAGTAGAACTGAAATTATCTTCCGACATTCTTAATGCAATAAATGCACGTATATTTGAAGCAAACGCCTGAAAGAAACGGATATGGATAGAAATGTGCTGTCAGAGCTACGATCCTTATAGTTCCGCCACTGTATTCGGGCAAATACGTTTCAATGATGCGATAGCAATATCGGTGTCTCATAAATACGTGGCTTTTGAATATCGTCGTCAACGCGCAATGCACTGACGAAACACGATTCAAGCGCGAAATTTCAGCTCCTCACCGTCAGTATGCCAGCTGTTAATGGGTCGTTCGGAAAGTAATTTCGTCTCCTTTCATGGGGCGTAATTGTGAAGTTTGTTGAGAAAGAATACATTTACGTCCTCTTTTCGGAAGAGGTGAAATTACTTTCCCATGCGTTCAAATACAATTAGGCCCACTGTCTGCAGAAAACGAAATTGCTTTCCGTACGACCAAATACAATTATTCACTTTATCGGGAATATTACTACGTACGTATATTACTACGTATAATATACTACGTACCGATAAATTTAATGCAATGCATGAATTTGTTTTTGATGCAAACGAATGAAAAATCGAATCTGGAGTTAAATTCGATGTCAGAGCCGCCAATTTTATTATTCCTCCGCTCCGCTTGCGCAAATACGGTCCAATGATGCTAAATTAGCGTGATATCGGCATATTTACATGACATTTGATCACCACCGAAAACGCGCGATTCACTCGCGATTCACGCGCGCAGCACGGCACTTGCATGAATCCATAGCGTTTCAGTATCACAATACGGTTTATTACTGGGATGATTGGAAAGTAATAACGTGCTTTTTCATGAGGCCTCCTGGTGATCTTTGCTGAGAAGAAATGCCCTTACCTACTCTGATTGAAAGAAACGATATTAATTTTCGATCACCCTAATACAATTATGTACTCCATAGAGCAGAACCGAAATTACTTCCCAAACAAGTTAACACAATTAAGTCCTCTAAAGGCAAAAAACGACATTACTTTCCGATGAACCTAATACAATTAGTGAGTAGTGCATATCTTATGCATATGACTGAAATAAACGAATTTTGATTGATATTAGCTATCAAAGTAACGATTTTTATTACTTCCACGCTGTATGCGAACAATTACGTTCCAATGATGCAAAATCGAGGTACGTATTGCATACATATGTAGTACTTGGTCCATATCGCAAACGCGCTATTCACTTTTGTAGCACGATTGGAGCGACAAATTTCAGTGTTTCATCGACAGGATACGTGCAATTATTGGGATGTGCGGGAAGTAAGTACCCTTCTTTTTTTTTATGCAACTTAATTGTGACGTTAGTTGCGAAAGGGTACCCTTTCTTCCCCTCATCGGTGAAAACAAAATTTCGTACCACATGACCCAATAGAAATTGGACTTCCGACGGGAAAAAACGAAATTACTTTCCCAAAAGCATAATACAATGAAGGCGCGTATATTTGATGCAACAACTGAAATAAGTGGATTCGGATTGATATTCGCTGTTAGACTAACAACTTTTATTTTTCTCCAGTGATTCAAAATCTGCGTGTATAATTTATATTAACGTGACGCTTCATTCCCATGGCATACGTGCGATTCCCTTGCGAAGCACAATTCGTGCGAGAAGTTCCAGCGTTTCAGAATCAAAATACGAGTTACGATGCGGTTGTGCGGAAAGTAATTTCTTCTTCTTTCTTCATGCGGATTAAGTGTAAAGTTGCCTGCGATAGGGTACATTTACGTCCTCTGCCAGGAAAAATTGTAACCGTACATCCGAATTCAATTATGTCCTGTATCGAAGATAGACGAGAATACGAAATTACTTACCGAAAAATTCAACACAAGGAATGGGTGTGTATTTGCTGTAAACAACGGGTGTTTTCGGATTTGAGCAGATATTCCCCACGATAGTTGCGATATTAACATTCATACCATGAATTACTGTGTCTATTGGCAATACTATGTTGTGGATTCCCGCCCGAATGACGTGGTCTGACCCTCGGAATAACAGGATAGGTGATGCTATTGAGTTAGTGGTTCGACTCTCAAAGAAGGTGGTAACGTTCTCGAACGGTTTGACTCTCGATCTTCATATTCATACGTGACATAATTTAAGTGTCCGTCTGCTAATATGTCCACTTATTTCTTTCCGCGAACATTCAGTTGTAGTCTCGATACAGTGGGTTTTGTTCTCGGTACCTAAGGACTCCGGTAAAACTATCGACTATATTACAGGTTATAATGTTCTCGAAGGGTCTGACTCCGACATCAATATTCGTACCGTGAATTATGGCGTCTATTCGCAATACCGTCAAGTGGATTTACTACCGTAATTCCTGTCTTGATCCTCTGAATAACAAAGTAGGTGAAGTTACTGACATAGCGGTTCAGCTCTCAAGAGAGGTGGTGACTCTGACAAACGATTTGACTACCGACTCATTAGGAAATACCAAAATAAATATATTAACTGCTAACAATAAATACACAAAATGTGCGGATGTGTGGCCTGCCTCGCTACGGGAGGGCAATGTTTGTTGCATTCTCGTACTTGGGTAAGGGTCTCGGACATACATGTGTTGGTCATGCAGAAATTAATTCAACAGTGCAAATAACTGCATGCAATTATTAAGTGCCAATAATAAATACATTAAATGGGTGGATGGATTGGCCAGACATGTACCGGACGGATTAGGTTTGGGAAATCTTCTGTAGTGTTCTCGGGGTGGGGATAGGTGCTCGTGCATACATATGTGGGACATGCAAAAATTACAAAACAAAAAAACAGGAAATATCAAATCAGATTTATTAAATTCTAATTCTCTTCCTTTTTTTCGCTCTTCTTCATAATTTCCATTTTTTAATTTCAAAAAGTGTAGTTCTCAGTAAAAGTATCTTTAGAATTAGTTGAGTGCAAGTTTGGGACAATATCACATTAAACTTATTGTTACTATATATGATTGTCTCTATAGGTACCTACGCTGTCGGAGCGACACGTCTGGCGATGTCTAGTATTTGCGTACGGCAGGGCGGAGTGGCACTGCTCGATGGTCTTGGTTAATTTCGTTGAACATGATTTTGTATGGTACGCAGTTTATCATTATCTCCCATTTATTTATACAAACTGCAATCTACTGTTATGTTATTTTAGACTTTTTTACATAATTTTCTATTTCTATTTTTAAAAAATGTATCTCTGACCAAATGTCTTTGGACATAGTTTAGTCTACGTTTACGCCAATATTCTGTTAAAAATATACTTATTTTATATGATTGCTTGTACAGGTACACACGCTGCCAGAGCGACACGGCTAGCGAGATCTTGTATTTGCGTACAGCAGGGCGGAGTCGCACTACTAGATGGGCTTCGCTAAATTCTGCTTTAACCATGATTTTGAACCGCATGCATATTTCCTCTGTCCCTCATTTATTTATACCAACTGTATTTTACTGATATGATATTTTAGACTTTTTTCAAAATATTCAATCTTTAGTGTACTATACTGTATTTCCTACCAAAAGTGCCTTTGGAATCGGTTGAGTGTACGTTTATTGTAATATTTTATATGGTTGTCACTACACATACCCACGCTTCCGGATCGACACGACTGTCGAGGTCTCGTAGTTGCGAACAGCACGGAGGCGTGGCACTACTGGATGGACTTCATTCATTTCTTTTGTCATGATTTTGAACGGCATGCATGATGCTCCAATCTCCCGTTTATTTATATATACTCCAATTTACTGTTAAGATTTTTTCGATTTCTATCAAAATTGTCAATACTTAGTTTAGAAAACTGTATTTCTCAACAATAGTGTCTTCGTAATTAGTGTAGTGTACGTTTATGTCGATATTTTGTTAAACATATAGCTATTTGATATCATTATCTGTATATGTACCCACCCGTCCGGAGCGACACGACTGGCGAGTTCTGGTATTTGCGTACGGCAGGGCGGAGTGGCACTACTGAATGGCTTTGTTTTACTTATCTGACCACGATTTTGTGGCGTATGCAGTCATTCCCAGTTTTACATATATTTATTCATAGTGTACTTCTTATTATAACATTTTCGATTTTTTTTTCAGAATTTTCAAATTTGAGATCACAAAATAGCATTTCTTAGTAAACGTGTTGTTGAAATTGCTTAAGTGTATGTTAATAGCTGTATTTTGATATACATATTGTTATTTTATGTGATTGTCTGAATACGTTCATACGCTGCCGCAGCGACACGACTGGCGAGGTCTTGTAGCTGCGTACGGCAGGCCTGGGTACCACTACTGGATGGTCTATGTAAATTTCATTACCCATGATTTAGTGCGGGATGCATGATTTCTCAACCTGCCATTTGTTTCTACATACTGCAATTTACTGTTCTGATGATATTGATTTTTTTTTCAAAATTTTCGATTCTTAGTTAAAGAATTTGTATTCCTTAATATAAGTGTCTTTGGCGTTAGTTTAGTGGTCCCTTATGGTAATATTTTCTTAGAAATTGTTATATTACGATTATCTGTATAGGTATCTACGCTGATGAAGCCACACGACTGGCGACGTCTTGTAGTTGCGTACGGTACATCGGAGCGGCACTATTGAATGGACTTGGTTAATTCCGTTAATACGTTGAGCGCGGCGCCAGTTCCTAGGGACCGTCGGTATACTTTCCGTGTGGCCGGCGCCGGTCCGTGGGAACCAGCGTCAAACTTTCCGTATGGCTGGTATCTGTAAATGGGACCGACAGTATGCAGGCTAAAATTTATTAAACGTCGCCTGAATGAAATATAGTCTAATATAGTTTTAATGAATTTTATTAAAGCATTCTAAACATAAGTGCGGCTGAGATTTACACAAACAACAAAATGTAACAACATTCTTTCTTAAATTTGTCGCTGCCCTAGACCCACCAAATAATTTTGAATTTTTATCGTGACAGTGCGAACTGTATATTTGGACTTTGTGAACATCTCCTTCTCTTTTTGTAATTAATGCTGATCTTTTCTTTCCTGAATTGGTATTTCATGTTCCACATGCCGTGTCAACGCATCCACCATTGTCACCGAAATACCGTTACTGATATATTTTGCTATGTTACCTCCTGAATGAGGAACGTGGAATTTATAACTGCAGTATTCAAGCATAGCTCTAAGGCCAACTTTTTGTACCATTTGAGAGTTCTTCTGAACGGACTGCTTTACGCACTCATTTGATCTGATTGATCAATAGATGTCTTGGCTTTATTATAATCAACATCAGTTTGTGGTTTCGCAAAAAACTCCTCTTTTTGTTTTATCATTTATTACTTGATTTGAATGTTTTGTGGACAGGACGAAAACATCTCTACTGCCCTTCCATTTCAATACAGTAATACCCAGAGCAATTTCTTTCGCGATAACTTCTCCACGTTTGAAGTTAGTTTTCACCTCTTCACTTAGGTTTCCCTTACGGTTTGTTCGAAGTGTTCCAATCAAATGAGTGTCTTTTTCTATTAGGGTTTTCGCCAAATCGACACTGGTGTACCAGTTGTCAATACACAATGTGTGACCCCTATGGAATAAATTTTTCAATAAAGATATTACATCTTTTGACGGTGTTGTATTTTCCTTCTCGAGAGCCATTCCAGTGTACACACGAATGTTTTATGTATATTCACGACCACAGCATAATTTTAATACTTTTATTCCGTATTAGTGTTTTTTTGTTTTGTTTTGATAACTGCCTGAATATAATGCGCCCACGAAATGGAATTAGCGACTCGTTAATGCACTATACTTCATGAGGATTCTATACTTCTAAAAGATTCTTGGAGGTACGCATGCATTGGCTGTTCCATTGTGCCACTCAAAGAAAAGAAGCGAAACTTTTCGTTGTGTCGAACGCAACTTCAAAAGCGTGCTGTAGTCAAATTTTATGACGACAGCCATTTTCGCGCACAGGCAGGGCCCGGATCGCATCATTTGAAATGCGCCCGCTCGCAGCCGGCTGAACAGAAAGGACAGGATTGTCGACGCCGCGCTCAATGTGTTATCCTTGATTTTGTCCTGCATGCATTTTTCCCATTTATACATTTATCTACACATACTGTAATTTACTGTTGTGATATTTTCTATTTTTTCAAAACATTCAATTTTTAGTGTAAAAAATTGTATTTTTATGTAAAACTGTCCTTGGAATTAGTTGAGTGTACACTTATGACCATTTTACGTTAAACTTACGTCCATTTTATATGATTCTCTATATACGTACCTTCGCTGCGTTTTGACTCAACTCCTGAGGTCTTGTAGTTGCGTATGACGAATCTGAGCAGCACTACTGGATGGTCTTCGTTAATTTCTTTATCCTTGATTTTGTGCCGCATGCATTTTTTCCGGTCTTCCATTTACTTATACATACTGCAATTTACGGTTATGATATTTACGAATTTATTCAAAATTTTTACATTTAGTTTTAAAAAATTGTATTCACTAGTAAATGTGTCTTTGTAATTAGTTGAATGCACGTTAATGAGGATATTTTGATAAACGCATTGTTACTTCATATGATTGTCTACATTCGTACATACGCTTCCGGAGCGACAAAGCTGGAGTGGTCTTGCAGTTGCGTTCGGTAGATCGGAGCGACATTACTGTATGGTTTTCGTTAATTTCTTTAGCTTTGATATTGTACCGCGTGCATGCTTTCGCAGCCATCTATATATTCATGCATTCAGTGGTTTACTGTTATGATATTTTCGATTTTTTTCATAATTATCAATTTCTGTTGTAAGAAATTGTATTTCTTAGTAAAGCTGCTTCTGGATATAATTGAGTGTGCGTTTGTGACGATATATAGTTAAACTTATTGTTATCTTATATGATTGTCTGTGTACGTACCTACGCTGCTGGAGCGACATGAGTGTCGAGTCTTGTAGTTGCGTACGTTAGATTGGAAAAGCAACACTGGATGGCCTCCGTTAATTTCATTACCCTTGATTTTGTACAGTGAGCATTTTTCCCAGTATTCTACTTATACATACATATGTAATTTACTATTATGATATTTCCGATTTTTTCATAATTTCTAATTTTTCACATCAAATAATGTATTTCATAGTGAAACTGTCTCTGGAATTAGTTGAGTGTACGTTCATGACAAAATTTTGTCAAGTTCCCGCGCATTTTATTGGATTGTCTGTATACGTACCTAAGCTTCAGGAGCGACACAATTGTCGACGTCTCGAAGTAGCATACTGTAGATCGATGCGGCACTACTGGGTCGTCATCTTTAATTCGCATAACTTTATTCTGAATCCTATGCATTCCTTCGCAGTTTTCTATATATTTCTATAAACTGCAATTTACTGCTATATTTCCGATTTTTAACAAAATTATCAATTTTTATTTAAGAAAATTTTATTTCGTAGTAAAGTGTCTTTGGAATTAATTGATTGCACATTTGTGACAATATTGTTATTTTATAAAATAGTTAAAACTATTGTTATTTTATACGATTGTCCGTATACTTACCTTCGTTGCCGGACCGATCGGGCTGGAGTAGACTTGTAGTTGCGAATGGTACATTGGAGCAACGCTAGTAGATGGTCTACGTTAATCTCTTTAACCTTGATTTTGTGCCGTACTCATTTTTTGGCAGTCATCCCTTCAATTACATATACTGTGATTTACTGCTATGATGTTTCTGGTTTTTTTTCAAAATTTCAAATTTGTAATTTCGAAAATTATACATTTTAGGAAAGCCGTCTTTCAAAATATTTGAGAGTACCTTTTTGAGAATATTTTGCAATATCCTCAGATAGTTTGTATGATCGTCACTATACGTACCTACGCTGCCGGAGCGACACAACTTAACTCGTCTTGCAGTTGCGATCGGTGGATGGTTCCGACACTACTGTATGGTATTTGTTAGTTTCTATAGCCTTTGAATTGTACCGTATGCATTTTTCCCAGTCTTCCATTTATTTATGGATTCTGTAAAATACTGATATGATATTTTCGATTTTTTCAAAATTTTCAATTTTTGATTTGAAGGAATGTATTTCGTAGTAAAAATGTCTTTGTAATTGGTTCAGTGTACAGTTAGGACGATATTTTGCTTGACCTATTGTTATGTTAGATTATTGGCTGTGTACGTTCCTGCGCTTCCGGTGCGACACGGCTGTAGTGGTCTTGTAGTTGCGAACGACAAATCAGAGTGGCATACTGCATAGTCTTCGTTAATTCCTTTCACTTTCATCTTCTGCAGTATGTCTATATTCTCATTATTCTAATTGTTTATAAATGCTGTAATGTGCTGTTATGATATTTTCGATTTTCTCCGCAATTTTCGATTTTAATTTAAAAGAATTATACTTTTAAGTAAAAGTGTCTTTGCTATTATTTGGGTGTAAGTTTATGACAATATTTTGTTCAACCTATTTTTAATCTATATGATTGCCTGTGCAGGTACCTACGTTGCCGGAACGACACGACTGGGGTGCATTTGTAGTTGCGTTCGATAGATCGGGCGACCCTGATGTATGCTATTTTTAATTTCTCTAATTTTGTTATTGTACTGAATGCATTCTTTCGAAATTTTCTATTTATTTCTCCATACTGCAGATTACTGTCATGAGATTTTCAATTTTCTTTCAAATATTTTAACTTTTAATTCAAAAAATTGTATTTTATATTAATAGTGTCTTTGGAATTACTTCGGTGTACGGTTATGACATTATTTTGTTAATTTCATTGACAGTTTATGTGATTCTCCGTACACATACCAACTCTGCCGGAGCAACACTATTGGCAAAGTCTTCTAGTAGCGTACGGGATGTCGACGTGGCTCTACTGGATGTTTTTCGTTATTTTCTTTATCCTTGACTGTGTACCGTATGTATTTCTTGCCAGTCTTCCGTTTACTTATTCGTACTGTAATTTCATATAATGATATCTTAGATATTTTTAAAAATTTTCAATTTATAGTTTAAGAAATTGCATTTCCAACTACAAGTGGCTTTGTAGTCATCTCAGTGTACGACTATAGCGATATTGTGTTCAACATATTGTTATTTTATGTGATCTGTCTGTATAAGTACCTACGCATCCGGAGCGATAATATATTATTACCTTCGATAGCTTCTTTAACATTCATAAGGTACCGCATGCATTCTTTCCCATTTTTGTATTTATTTCTCCATACTGTAAATTACTGTTATGATATTTTCGATTTCTTTCAAAATTTCAAATTCATAACTACAGGAATGTATTTTTTAGCAAAAGTGTCTCTGAAAATATTTGAGTCTGCCTTTATTACAGTATTTTGTTACATTCTTTATCATTATATATGATTGTCGCCGTACGTACCTACGCATCCGGAGCGTGACGGCTGGAGTAGCCTTTTGTTGCGTTTGGTTGAACGGAGCATCAATACTGTATCGTCTTCAATAATTTCCATAACCGTAATATTGTACCGTGTGCATTCTTTCTCAATTTTGTATGGTTGTAAATACTATAATTTAGTGGTATGACATTTTCGATTTTTCTTCATAATTTTCAATCTTAATATTAAGAAATTGTATTTGCCAGTAATAATGTCTTTGGAATTAGTCGAGTATTCCTTTATGATATTATTCTGTTAAACTTATTGTTATTTTATATTATTGTCGCTATACGTACCTATGATGCCAGAGTAACATGACTGGCGAGGTCTTGTAGTAGTTTACGGCAGAGCAAAGTGGCACTACTTTGTGATCTTCGTTAGCTTCTCTAACCTAGATATTATACCGCATGCATTTCTTCGAGTCTGCGTTTATTTATGCATACTGTGATTTACTGTTACAATATTTCCGATTATTTTTATATTTTCAATTTTTTGTTGAAAAAATTGTGTTTTATAGCAAAAGCGTCTTTGGAATTAGTTGAGTTCACGTTTACGACATTATTTCATGAAGCTCATTGTTATTCTATATGATTGTCAGTATACGTACTTACGCTGTTGGACCGACGTCACTGGCGAGACCTTGTAATATGGTACGGCGGAACGGAACGGAGTTCTAGTCGGACATCGATAATTTCTTTAACCTTATTTTTTTCCCGAATGCACTTTATCCCAGTTTTCCATTTATATATACATACCGTAATATACTGCTGTGATACTTTCTATTCGTTTCAACTCTTTCGGTACTGAATGCAAAAAACTGTACTTTACCAGTAAAGGTGACCTTTGAATTATTTGAGCTTACGTTTATGACAATATTATATTCAGCTTGGTGTTTTTTTATGTGATTGTATACCTGCCTACGCTATCGGAGCGATACGGCTGGCGTGTTCTTGCAGATGCATACAGCAGATCGGAGCGGCACTACTGTATGGTCTCTGTTAATTTCTTTAACCTTCATTTTGTACAGTATGCGTTTTTGCGCAGTCCACCATTGCTTTATGCATATTGTAATTGACTAACGATACTTTCGATTTTTCTCATAATTTCCAGCTTTAAATTTCAAAAAATCTATTTTTGGGAAATGTGCCTTTGAAATTAGCAGAGTGCACGTATATGGCAATATGTTCTGAAACTCAACGTTATTTTGTACAAATGTTTGTAATTCGTGGCTACACTTCCCGAGCGACACGAACGGAGTGGCCTTGTAGTTGCGTACGGCAGGACGGAGCGGCATATTGTATGGTCTTCGTTAATGCCTTTAACATTAATATTCAACCGTATGCATTCATCCGCAGTTATCTATTTATTTCTTCACCTTGCAAGTTAATGGAATGATATTTTCAATTTTCTTGTAAGTTTTCAATTTATATTTTAAAAAATTGTATTTTGTTTAGCAAAAGTGTCTTTTGAAATAGATGAGTGCACGTATATGTCATTATTATGTTAAACTTATTGTTACTCTATATGACTGTTAGTAAACGTACATACGCTGTCGGATCGACACGACTGGCGAGGTCTTATAGATGCCTACGGCAACCGCAGCGGCACAACTGGAGGGTCCTTGCTAGTTTCATTACCCATGATTTTGTACCGGAATCATTTTTCCCAGTTTTCCATTTATTTCAACATACTGTAATTCAATATTATGACATTTTGAATATTTTTCAAAATTTTCACTTCCTATTTTAAAAAATTGTATTTCATAGTGAAAGTGCCTTTGGAATTAGATGGGTGTACGTTTTTGACGACATTTAGTTAAGCGTATTGTTATTCTAAATGATTGTCAGTACCCATACCTACGCTGCAGGAGCGACTCTGCTGGAGTGGTCTTGTAGTTCCGTTCGTCAGATCAGGGCGGCATACTGGATGGTCATCGTTAATTTCTGTAGCTATGGATTCGAACCGTATGCATTTGTTTCCAATTTGTCCATTTATTTAAACATTCTGCAATTTACAGTTATGGTATTTCAAATTTTTTATTTTTAAACTTTCAAGTTTCATTGTAAGAAACTGGATTTCATAGTAAAAATGCCAATGGAATTAGTTGAGTGTACGCTGAAGACAGTATCATGTAAAATTATTTTTTACTTTATATGATTGTCTCTATATGTACTTACGTTGCCAGCGCAACATGGCTGGAATGGACTTGTAGTTGCGTATAGTACATCGGAACAACGCTAATGGATGATCTACGTTAATTTCTTTAACAGTGAATGCGTACCATATGCATTTCCGCCCAGATTTCTACATATTCCTACATTTTTTTACTCCGCATGAATATTTCAACAATTTTTCCATTTATTTATTCATTATGTTTCTTACTGTTACGATATTTTCGATTTTCTTCGAAATTTTCAATTCTTATTTTAAAAAATTGTATGTGTTAGTAAAATTGTCTTTGGAATCAGTTGTGTGTACGTTTATGGCAATATTATGTTAAATTCTATCTATTTTATATGATGCACTGTATACGTACCTAAGCTTCGAGAGCGGTACGATTGTAGTGGTCTTGTAGTTGGGTACGGCAGATTGGAG
>NW_027469916.1:0-53632 GCF_051020765.1 Lasioglossum baleicum | reverse complement strand
TGCTTGCTATCCATAATAGTTAAGCTATTGGAGCGACTGGTGGGGAAGAGTATGTCCCCACTCCTCGTTGACCACGACCTGTCCTCTGACCGGCAGTTCGGGTTTCGGCCCGGATGGTCGACAGAGGACACGATCGTCAAGTTCAGAAGATCGGTCGACGAGATGAACGAGTGGAAATACACACTTGCGATTGCACTCGAAATCTCGGGTGCCTTCGACAACGTGTGGTGGCCCTGCGTGCTGCACGAACTGAAGAGGAGGAGCTGTGCGCGAAACTTTTATAAGCTAGTGCAGAAATACTTCACGGGCAGGATAGTGCAACTTTCGGGAAAGCACGGGACTGTAGAAAAGCCCGCGACGAAAGGCTGCCCACAAGGCTCGATATTCGGCCCCAGTTTCTGGAACCTATTGTTCAACGGCTTGCTGGTGCGGCTGGGGCCCGCAGACGAGAATTGCGAAGCAATCGCGTACGCGGATGATGTCATCATCATCGTCGGCGCTAACTCAAGGGAAGATTTGCGACTGCAGGGGCAGGCAGCGGTCACGGCGGTCTCGAAATGGTGCAGCCTCAAGAGGCTCACACTGTCGGTCGAGAAGACGGAGATGCTGCTGGTGAGAGGGAAGCTCGACGCCGAACGCCTACCAACAATACGCATCAACAGAAGGAGCACCAGGATGCGCCCATCGATTAAGTATCTGGGCGTCCATCTTGAACGAGGCCTGAGGATCGACAAGCACGTGCAGGAAACAGCGCACAAGTGCAGAATGGTGTTCAACCGTCTAGCGAAGGTGGCCAAAGCGAACTGGGGACTTGGACATGGAGCTCTCACTACATTGTACAAGGGGCTCTGTCTCCCGATAAGAACGTACGCTGCGGCAGGCTGGAGCGACCTCTTGAATAAGAAGACCAAGAAGATCCTCTCGAGACCGCAGATGATAGCTCTCCTTCAAATAACGAGGGGTTACCGGACGGTGTCCACAGAGGCACTGCAAGTGATCGCAGGCGAAATCACTATCGACCTGGTAGTGGAAATGCGTACCAATCTGTATCAAGCAAGAAGAGGAAGCGAGGACACAACCGGAGAAAAACGACGCCTACGGGAAGAAGCCATGACAACTTGGCAGGAGCGGTGGCGATACTCCGATAAGGGGCGAACCACATACAAGATTATCGACAACGTCGGCAACAGAAAGAAGAGCTACGGTATCCACCTTGACCACCACGTCACGCTGTTCCTGAGCGGTCACGGGGACTTCAACAGTAAGTTGAAGCACTCCGGCCGCAGCGACACTGAGCTGTGCGAGTGCGGCGAGGAGGAGACGGCGAGGCATGTAATAGAAGAATGCTCCATGTATCATCGCGTGCGCCGAGCGCTCAAGGAATGCCTCGACGGCCACCGATTCAGATGGCCGGTAGAGCCGAATATTCTGGTATCGAGGACCGTGTTCCCTCACTTTCGCAGGTTCGCCCACGACGTTCTCCTGATAAAGGAGCAGATATGTCGGGAAGAGGAACATCAACGAATATCAAGAACACCACGCGGTGGTGATGGAAGAAGAGGAGGGGGTGGCGAAAAAGGCAACGAGGAAGAAGGGCATAGAAGAGGACCAAGAAGTGGTTCCCGAATAGCAGGATCCACAGGACTAGGAAGAAACCACTGCTAAAGGAGGAAGCAGCACAACACGGACGTGTACCAGAAGCAGAAGGACGGAACGACCCACAGGACCACGCAGGATGATACCCAAGCACAAAGGAGGTAAGTGATCTGCGACCGTTAACGCAGGCGGTAATTGTAATCAGATACCGTGACGGTGCAGGGTTGTTGGCCGCTGCCAGCCTGCCGGGACCGAGCAAAAAAGCTGGCAGATCCGCCTCCACGTGGCCCCGCTGGTAGCGAGGCCTGACACCCTGATGCTAGGCACCCTGGTGACTCGGCCAAGTGAGCTGTCTCCCGGAAGGGTAGGTCCAACTTGTCCAATGATTCCCTACGGGGAGGGCAGGGTTTTTCCAAGCCTCGTGTCCAACACCTACACATGGGTTCCCGGGCAGTGGAGGAAGTAGAAAGTAGGCCTAACACCTTTCGCGAAGCCGGTGTCGAGCTTAATCTCGGGGTACGGCGCGGTCGCAGCGAGGCGAGCCCCTTTCGTCGCGTACAATACTTGTCAATAGTATCCCCAATCCTGCGATTCCGAGCGTCAAACCAGGTATGCCGGGTGGAAATGCGCTGTACAGTATTGGGAATAGACAGCTTCATTCACGATATGCAAATTAACGTCGGGAGACAATCCGTCGGAGAACATTACTATTTGTTACAAAGTCTAATGTTTTATCAATTATCATACCTACCGGGAACATAACCCGCTGTCTCGACAGTATAAATTTGTGAGCAGGAATATAAACTAGTGTACATTTTAGTGACATGCACCTTGATTTCATGTATTAATGTGAAGATCGCCGGGCAAACCGTTGCAGAACGTTACCAACATCTTTGGGAATCGCTCACTTATGAAAATAGCTTCATCTATACTGCGATTCCGAGAGTCAAAGCAGGAATTCCGGGAGTAAATCCGCTGTACAGTGTTGACATTAGACACCCTATTTCACGGAATAAATATTAAAGTCTACGGTCACGTAGTTGTGCAACGTACTGGGAGAGAGTCAACCTTTATACCAGGGGCCTTACTTTCCGCGATCCTCAACCGCTGTATCGAGAGTATAACTACGTGTTCAGAGGATGGAACTAGTATACATCCTAGTGTCGCGCACCTTAATTTCATGCATGATGTAGAAGATCGGGGATCAAACCGTTGGCGTACGTTACCACCTTCGATGAGAGTCCAACGGCTAAACCAATAGCTTCACTTATCCTGTAAATCTGATAGTCTAGCCAGGTATACCGGGAGTATATCCGCTGAGTAGGAGTGGAAATAGACACCTTAATTCACGGCTTGTATGTTAAAGTAGAGCGTCAAAACGTTTGAGAACGTCACCAATTGGTATAAGCTCATTTATTCTACCGAGTGCCGTACCCTCCGGGAACCAAACCGCTGCGGGGAGTACCTTGCTTGCTGATGACGAGTACAAATTAGTGGTCATTTTAGCAGACGGTCACCTTATTTTCATGCATGTACAGCAAAATCAAGAATCAAAGCGATCGAGAACGTTACAGCCGTTTTTTAGAGTCGCACATCTAAGTCAATAGCTTAACCCATCTTGCGATTCCGATAGTCAATCGAGGTATTCCGGGATTAAATCCGCTGAACAGCAATGGCTATGGACACATTAAATCACGGTGTGAATATTAAGGTTGTGAGTCGTAACGTCGAAAACAATACAAATTGGTATGAAGTCATTCCTTTTATTCAATACCTTACCTTCCGTGTAATCAACCTGCATTTGATATTGCCTTGCTCAGTTTTCACGTGATTAAACTAGTATACATTTTAGTGACGGGCATCATAATTTCACGTATGAATTAGATGACCGAGGGTCAACCGTTCGAGAATTTTACTACACCCTATGAGAGTCAAACGGCTCGGTCAATGACATCATATACTCTGTGATATCGAGAGTAAAACCAGGCATTCTGGATGTGAATCCTGCGAACAGTATTGGCAAAGGCACCATAATTCACCGTATGTATACTAAATTACAGCGTCAAACCGCTGTAGAACGTTACATATTGATATAAAGACAAACTATTTACCGAAGCCCTTACCCTCGGTGAACCTCTCACGCTATATCGAGAGTATAACTTCGTGGCCAGAGAAAGATGTGAACATACATATTAATGACCTCCACCATAATTTCAGGTATGAATTCGATGATTGAGTGATAAGCCGTTCTAAATCGATACATCCTTCTTTGAGATTCGTACGTGTAAGTCAATAGCGTCGCATATCCTTTGACTCCGAAAGCCAAACCAGATATTGCGGAAGAAAATCCGCTGAATAATAGAGACGATTGACACTATAATTCACGGTTTGAACATTCAAGTAGAAAGAGAAACTGTGGGAGATAATTTCCAATTTGTATAGGGTCACTCTTTTTACCAAAGGCCTTACCATCGGAGATCATAACCCGCTGTATTTAGAGTATAACATCGTGTTTAGAGAACCGCATTAGAATACATTTTAGTGACTGCAATATAAATTCATGTATAAATTAGAATTTCGATGGTCCAACCGTTGGAGATCGTAACCACCCTCCTTAAAGAGTCGAACGGCTTGGTCAACAGCTTCCCCTATCCTGTGATTCCGAGATTCACATGAGGTAATACGGGAATAAATCAGCTGAACATTATTTGCAATAGACACCATAATTCACGGATAGAATACTAAAATAGGGCGACGTACGGTTTGAGAACGCTACCAATTGCTTTATAGTCAAACGCTTTACCGAAGATTTTGCACTCCGAAAAACTTACCTGCTGTAACAAGGGTATAACATGGTGATCAGTGGCACGAGATAGTACATTTTAGAAACGAGCACATTAACTTCATGTATGAATTAGAAAGTCGAGGGACAAACCTTTCATGAACGTTAGCACCTTCTTTGGGAGACGAATGTCTAAGTCAATAGCTTCAACTATTCCAAGGTTCCAAGAGTCACACCCTGTATTCCGGGAGCAAGTCCGCTGAAAAGTATTGGCAATAGACACCTTAATTCACGGTTTGTTTATTCACGTAAAGCGCCAAACCGTTGCTGAATGTTACCTATTCGTATGAAGTCATACTTTTTACCGAATACCTTACCGTCCGAGAACCTATCGCGCTGCAGCGAGTGTCGTAGTTACTATGAACGGAAATAAATTAGTAGGCATTTTAGAGGACGAACACCATATGTTTGTGCATAAGTATCAACATCGTGAGTCAAAGCGTTCGAGAACGGTACCACTTTCTGGGAGAGATGAACGGTTAAGTCAATAGCTTCACCTTTCCAGTGATTCGGATAGTCAAACCAGGTATTGCTGGATTAAATCCGCCGCAGAAACTGCCATTAGACACCATAATTCAGGGCTTGAATAGTAAAGAAGAGCGCCAGACCATGTGAAAGCATTGCCAATTGGTATAAAGTCAAACAATTTACCCATGGCCTTACCTTCGGAGAAGCTATCCCGCCCTACCGAGAGTATAACTTCGTGTTCACAGGAAGAAAGTGGTCTTCATTTGTGAGACGGGCATCTTAAATTCATGTATAGATTAGAAGATCGGAGGTGAAGCAGTTCGAGAACGTAACCACCCTCTTTGAGATTCGAACAGCTAAGTCAATAGCATCACCTATCCTGCGATTCCGAGGGTCAAACCAGGTGCATCGGGAGTTAGTCCGTCGTACAGTATTGACATCAGACATCCAATTTCAGCCTATAAATACAAACCATTGTAGAACCTAATGGATGGAGAGGCATCCTGTTCCAGAACGTTACCACCAACTTTGAGTGTCCCACTGCTTGGTCAATAGCATCACCTACCGTGTTGTTCCGACAGTCATGCCAGGCCTTGCGGGAGTAAATAGGCTGAACTGTAAAGGACATAGACACCTTAATTCACGGATTGATCATTACAGTAGGGACTTCAACCGTGTGTTATCATTACTCAGTTGTTATAAAGTCATTCTTTTTACGGAATACCTTACCTTCCGAAAACCTAACTTGCTGTAGGGAGTGTTCTGCTTCGTCTTCAGCGAAACAAATTAGTATTCATTTTATCATGTATCAATTTCATATATCACGAAGAAGATCAAGACTCACTGGTTCGCGAACGTTATCACCTATACTCAGATTCACACAGCTGAGTCAATGGCTTCACCTACCCTGTGATTGTGAGGGCCAGACCAGGTCTTCCGGGATTCCATCCACATGGCAGTATTAACAATATACACGTCATTTAGCAGTAATAATATTAAAGTATAGCGTCAAGCCTGTCGAGAACGTTACCTATTGGTATAGTGCTCGAAGTTCTACGAAAGGCCTTACATTCCGAGAAGCAAACCCGCTGCATCTAGAGTATTGCTTCGTGTCCAGAGAAACATATTAGTATACATTTTAGCGATGGTTGCCATAATTTCATGTACGGCTTAGAAGACCGAGCGTCCAACCGTTCTAGCACGTTGCCACGTTCTTTGAGAGTCGCACAGCTACGCTAATGGCTTCAGCAATCCTGTGACTCTAAGAGACAAACCTGGTACTCCGCGACTAAACCCGCAGTACTGTATTGGAATTGGACACGCTATTTCACGGTATAAATATCAAAGATCGGATTTATGCCATTGTAGAACGTTAAATATTGCTATACAGTGTAACTTTTTACCGAAGGGCATTCCTGCCGAGAAAATAACCTGCTGCATCGAAATTATGACTTCGTGTTCAGCGATAACAATTAGTATGCATTATAGCAACGGCTACCTTAATTTCATCTATGAATTAGAAGATCGGGCGTCAAACCGATCGAGAATGTTAGTGCCTTGTTTGGGAGTCGAACGGCTAAGTCAATAGCTTCACATATCCTGTCATTCGGAGTGACAAGCCAGGCATTCCAGGAGCGGATCCACTGACCACTAATGCAATAGATACCTTGATTCGTGGCATAAATGTAAAATGCAGCGTCACGCCGTGTGAGAACGTTTCCAATTGCTATAAAATCAAACGTGTATCAAAAAGCCTTATCGTGCGAGAAGCTAATCTCGTCGTATCGAGAGTATAACAACGTGCCAAGTGGAACAATTTAGTCCATATTTTAGTCTTGGGCACCTTAATTACATGAATGAAATTGAAGATCGAGAACCAAACCGAGCGAGACCGTTACTACCATCGCAGTGAATTGAACGGATGATTAAATAGCTTCTCCTATTCTGTGATTCCTAGAGCCATACGAGCTATTACTGCAGCAAATCCGCTGAACGGTATTGGCAATAGTCGTCATGAT
Organism: Lasioglossum baleicum; assembly: GCF_051020765.1. NCBI lineage: Eukaryota > Metazoa > Arthropoda > Insecta > Hymenoptera > Halictidae > Lasioglossum > Lasioglossum baleicum. Next base: position 46,708 of record NW_027469916.1, on the reverse strand, counting down.
TCACGGCTTGAGTATTAAGGTAGGGCGTCAATTCGTCGGGGAAAATTATAAACTATTATGAAATCATTCTTTTTGCCGAATACATTACCTTGCGACAGTCTAATACGTGGTACGATGTGTATTGCCTGGTGTTTACGGAACCAAATTCGAAGACATTTTAGCAGATGGACACCTTATTGTCATGTATGAATAGCAAGATCGAGAGTCAAATCGTTCGAGTACGAACCCACCTTTGCTGAGAGTCGACCGGCTATGTCAATAGCATCGCCTATCCTGTGATTCCGAGAGTCAAGCCAGGTATTCCGGGAGTAAATCTGCTGTTCAGTATTGGCATTATACACCCTACTTCTCGTTATAAATATTAATGTCCAGAGTCAAACCGCTGTAGAACGTTACGAATTGCTATAGTGTCAACCTTCTTACCGAAGGCCTTGCCTTCCGAGGATGTAACCCGCTGTAGCGAGAGACCTACTTAATGTTTACCTAAACAAATAAGTGGGCATCGTAGCAGATAGGACAAATTAATTTTATGAATGAATAAGCAGATCATGCGTAACACCGTTCGAGAACGTTACCAACTTTCATGAAGACCGGACAGCTGAGTGAACAGCTCCACTCATCCTCTGATTCCTAGACTCAAACCAGGTATTCCGAGAGGAAATATGCTGATTGGTATTGGCAATGGACATATTGATACACGGTATGAATATTAAGGTACAGTGTCAAACCGTTTTAGAACATAAACAATTTGTATAGATGCAAACTTTTTCCCGACGGCCCTAACATCCGAGACGCCTCACTCATGGCCTCGAGATTAAAACAACATGTTTAGAGGAACCAAATAGTATACATTTTCGTGACGAGCACCTTAATTTCATGCATGCGTTAGAAGACCCAGTGCTAAACCCTTCGAGAACGTTACCACCTTCTGTCACGGACGAATGGCAAAGGCAATATCTTCACCAATCCTGCCATTCAGTGAGTCGAACCAGGTATTACGGGAGTAAGTCCGCTGAACAGTTTTGGCATCATACACCATTCAACACGGTATAAATATTAAAGTCCACAGCCAAACCGTTGCAGAACGTTACTTATTAGTATAGAGTCAAGGATTATAACGACGGTCATATCTTCCGAGAAGCTAACCCGCTGTATCGAGTGTATAACTTCGTGATCAGAGATACAAATTAGTATTCAATTTAATGACGTGCACCTTAATTTTGTGTATGAATTAGAAGATCTGGTGTCAAACCGTTCGGGAACGATACCAGATTCTTTGAGGGTCGAACGGCTGCGTCAATGGCTTCACCTATTCTGTGGTTCGGAGAGTCAAACCAGGTATTCCTGGAATAAATCTGCTGAACAGTATTGGCAATAGAATCCAGAATTCACGGTGTGAATATTCAAATAGAGCGTCGAAGCGTTTTAGAGCGCTGGCAATTGGTATAAAGTCAAACACTTTTCTGATGACCTTACCTACGGAGAAGCAAACCCGCGATTTCGAGAGTATTTCTGTGTTGTGCTCTGGGAAGCAAGTTCTTATACACATTAGTGACGGGCACCTGCGTTTCATGTACGATTTGGAAGATCGATGATCAGTCCCTTCGAGGACTATATCACCTTTTTTGAGAGTCGAACGCCTAACAAAATAGCTTCACCTATCTTGAGATTCGGAGAGTCAAACCAGGTATTCCGGGTGTAAGACCGCTGAAGAGTTTTGGCAATAGACACCATAATATACAGTTTGAATATTAAAGTAGGGCGTCAGAGCGTTTGTGAACTTTACCAATTTCTATGAAGTCAAATGTTTTACCGAAGTCCGTCACATCCGCGAATTTCACCCACTTCCTGGAGAGTATATCTTCGTGTTGAGAGGATCAAGTTAGTATACATTTTAATGGCAGGCACCTTAATTTCCTGTATGAACAAGAAGATCGAGACTAAAACCGTACGAGAACGTTCCCACCTATATTCAGAGTCACACAGCTAAGTCACAATGGCTTCCCCTATCCTGTGATTGCGAAGGTCAAACCAGGTATGTCAGGATTAAATCCACTGAACAGTATTGGCAATAGGCACCTTAATTTACGGCATTGATATTAAGGTTGAGAGTCAAACCGTCGGCGGACAATACGAATAGGTATAACGTAATTCCTTCAGCTAATACCTCACCTTCCTGGAATATAATCCGCTGTAGCGTGTGTCTTCCTCAGTGCTCACGGAAATAAATTAGTAGAGATTTTAGCAGATGGACACCTTATATTCATATGTCAATATGAAGATCAAGGGTCTATCCGTTGCTAGTACGTTAACACTTTCTTCGAGGATCGAACAGCTATGTCAATAGCTTATCCTATCCTGTGATTCCGAGAGTCAAACCAGGTATTCCGGGAGTATATCCGCTGTTCAGAATTGCATTTGATACCCTATTAAGCGGTATAAATATTAATGTTCCGAGTCAAACCGGAGTAGAACGTCACGAATTAGTATATAGTCAAACCTTACTGAAGGACGTACCTTCCGAGAAACTAACACTCCACATCGACAGAATAACTTTGTATATAGAGAAGATAAATAGTTTAAATTTTTGTGAAGGGCACCCTTATTTCATATCTGAGTAAGAAGTATCGAGGGCCAAACCTTTCGGGAACGATACCACCCTCTTTGAGTGTCGATCGGATAAGTGAACAGCTTCACCTATCCAGTGATTCGAAGAGTCAATCAAGGTATTCCTGGAGTAAAGACGCTGAACAGTATTACCATTAGACACATTAATTGACGACTTTAATAATAAAATAGAGCGAATATCCTTTCAAGGACGTTACCAACTGCTAGAAATACAAACGCTTTACCGATAGCTTTACCGCCCGAGAAGATAATCCGCCGTATCGTAGGTATAATATCCTGTTCGGAGAAACAAATGAGTATACATTTCAAATCGTCAAATCGATCGTGGACATACCCACCTTCTTTGAGAATCGAACGGCTGTGCCAATGGCTTCACCTATCCTCTGATTCCATGACGCCAATCAGGTATTTCAGGAGTAAATACGCTGAACAGTATTGGCAATAGACACCTTATTTCAAGGTATGAATATTAATCTACAGATCCAATCTGTTGTAGAACGTTACTTATTGCTACAGAGTCAAACTTTTCACAGACGGCCTTGTCTCCAAGAAGCAAACTCGATGTATTTTGAGTATAACTTCGTGTTCAGAGAAGCAAATTGTTATATATTTTAGTAACGGGGTCTTCATTTCGAGTTTGTATTAGGAGATCGAGAATCACATGTTTCGGGAACGTTCCCGCCTTATTTGAGGGCCAAACGGCTACGTCAATGGTGTCACCTATCCCATGATACCGAGAGTCATACCAGGTATTCCTGGAGTAAATCCGCTGTACAGTATTTGCAATAGACACATCAAATTCACGGTTCGAATATTAATGCTGACAGTCAAACCGTTCTAGAGCGATACAAATTGCTACAAAGTCAAATGTTTTACAGAAGACCTTACCCACAGAAAGACGAACCCGCTGTGTCGTGAGTACAACGCCGTGTACACAGACATATATTAGCATACACTGTAGTCACGGGCACCATAATTTCACGAATGAATGAGATGATGGAGGGGCTAGCAGTTCCAGAACGTTACCACTTTCTTCATCGAATGGCACATATAACACAATAGCTTCAGCTTCCCGGGGGTTCAGAGAGTCCCTCTAGGTATATCAGCAGTATTTCCGCTGAAGGGAGTGGGCAATGGACACCATAATTCATGGTTTGAATGATAAAGCAGAGCGTGAAACCGCTTGTGAACGTTACCAATTGGTATAAAGTCAAACTCTTTACGCCGATTTCAGGGGTAGGAAATAGTGTACATTTTAGTGACGAGCACCTTACTTTCATGCATGAATTAGAAGATCGAGTGTCAAAGCGTTCGAGAACGTTTCTGCCTTCTGTGAGAGACGAACGACTATGTCAATTGCTTCACCCGTCCAGTGACTCATAGAGCTCAACCAGGTGTTCCAGTAGCCAATCGGCAGAACAGTATTCGCAAAAGACAACTTAATTCATTGTCTGAATTTCAAAGTAGAAGATCAAACTATTGGTGATCATTACCAGTTCGTATTCAGTCCTTCCTATTGCCGAATACCTTACCTTCCGAAAACATAGCACGCTGTATCGACTGTCTCGTTTATTGTTCACGGATACAAATTACTAGACATTTGAGTGGACGGACACCACATTTTTGTGCATACATATCAACATCGAGAGTTAAACCGTGCGAGATCGTTACCAGCTACTTCAAGAGTCGAACGGCTGAGTTAATAACTTCACCTATACTTGTAATTCCGAGATTCAAGTCCTGCATTCCGTGAGTACATCCGCTGAACTGTGTTGCCAATAGACACCATAAATCACGGTTTGAATATTATAATAGAGCGTCACACCGTTTGATACCGATACCAATTGCTATAAAGTCAGACGCTTTGCAGAAGACCTTACCTACCGTGAACCTCACTCGCTTCGTCGTGAATGTGACTTCGTGTTCAGAGGATGAAATTAGAATACATGTCAGTGTCGGGCACCATAATTTCATATATAAATTAGAATATCGAGTGTCGAACAGCTAGAGAACATTTCCACCGTCTTTGAGATTCAAACGGCTTAGTCAATAGCTCCACCTATCCAGTGTTCCCTAGAATGAAACCAGGTTGTCCGGGAGTAAATCCGCTGATAAATATTGGCAATGGACACATTAATTCACGGTATGAATATTAAAGTACAGTGTCAAACCGTTATATATCGTAAGCAATTCGAATAGAGACAAACTTTATACCGACGGCCTATACTTCCGAGAAGCCTAACCAGCTGTATCGGGATTATAACATCGTGATAAGAGGAACAAAATAATATACATTTTAGTGACGGCTCCCAAATTTCATGTAAGAATATGAAGATCGAGTGTCATACGGTTTCGCAAAGTTGCCACCATTTTTAAGAGTCGCACGGCTACGTCAATAACTTAACCTTTCCGGTGAATCCGAGGGTAAAACGTGGTATTCCGGGGGTAAGACCGCTGATCAGTATCGGCATCATACACCCCATGTCACGGTATTAATATTGAACTGCATAGTCAGACCGTTGTAGAACGTTACGAATTGGTGCTAAGTTAAACTTTTTACCGAAGGCCTAACCTTCCGAGAAGCAGACCCATCGTGGGGTGAATAAGACTTCGTGTACAGAGAAGTCAATTAGAATCCATTTTAGTGTCGGGCACCATTACTTCATGTATGAATTAGATGGTCGCGTGTCAAATGTTTCGGAAACGTGACCACCTTCTTTGAAAGTCAAGCGGCTGAGTCAATAGCTTCACTAATCCTGGGATGCCGAGAGTCAAACCAGGCATTCCAGGTGTACATCCACTGTACAGTATTAGCAATTGACACGTTATTCCACGGTATAAATATTAAGCTATGGAGAGAGACCGCTGTAGAACATTACCAGTTTGTAGAATGACAAAATTTTCACCGGACATCTTACCTCCCAGGAACCGAACCCGCTCGCCATATCGAGGGTATAACTTCGCGCTCACAGACACAAATTAGTATCCATTTTAAAGACGGGCACCATAATTTCAATTATGAAATTGACAGTTGGGGGACAAACCGTTTGATAATGTTACCACCATCTACGTGAGTCGCACAGCTATGTGAACACCATCACTCATTCGGCGAATCCGAAAGTCAAACCAGGTATTCCGGAAGTAAACCCCCTGAACTGTATTGGCAATAGAAGCATTATTTCGCGGTATGCATATTACAGTAGAGAACCAAACCGTTTCAAAACGTTACTAATTGATGTAACGTCATACTATTTATGTCACAGCTTACCTTCTTGGCTCATATCCCGCTGTATCCTGGGTGTACCCTCGTGTGCGGAGAAACAAACTAGAAGACATTTTAGCAGACGGAATCATTATTTTCATTTATGAATAGAATAATCGAGAGTCAAACCGTTCGAAAACGGTCCCACCTTCTCTGAGAATCGAACGGCGAAGTAAATTGGTTCACACATCCTGTAATTTCTACAGGTAAAACAGGTATTCCTGGAGCGAATCCGATGAATAGTACTGGCAATCGACACATTAGTTCGTTGTATAAATATTAAAGTAGTGACTCAAACCGCCGTCGAACATTACCAATTCGTATTATGACATACTTTTTACTGAATACATTTCCTTCCGAGAACCTAACTCGCTGTAGCGAGTGCCTCCCTTATTGTTTACAGAATCAAATTAATAGATATTTTAGAGGAAGGACTCCACATTTTTGTATATAAATATCAACATCGAGAGTGAAAGCGTTTGAGAATGTTACCACCTTCATTGAGCGTAGCACAGCTATGTCAATAACTTCACATGTCTTGTGATATTGACGATCTCGAACAGCTAGACACTCCATCATCTAATTCATACATGAAATTAATGTGCCAGCTATTATACTGTATTCTAATTTCTATCTGTGATCACGATGATATACAGTCCGTACAGCGGATTAGGTTTTTGGAGGGTGAGATTATCGATAAGACGTTTGACATTATACCACCTGGAAACATTCTCAACAGGATTCACCTCCTACATTAATATTGAAACCGTGAATTAAGGTGTCCATTGCCAATAATGTACAGCGGATTCACTCCTGATATACCTAGTGTGACTCTCGGAACCACAGGATAGATGAAGCCATGGACTCAGCTGTGTCTCTCTCTGAATATTGGTGGTAACGTTGTGGAATTTAACGTTACAACATAACGTTGTGGTTGCCTCTCGATCGTCTAATTCATACATGGAATTATGGTACTTGTCACTAAAATGAATGCTACTTTGCTTCACTGAACTCGAAGTTATATTCTCATTACAGCAGTTGCATTGGGTAGAGTGGAGCGACACTACTGGATGGCCTTCGTTAATGTCTTTGACCTTGATCTTGCACCGTATGCATTTTTCCCCAGTTTTCTATTAACATATACATTCTGTAATTTGCTGTTCTGATATTTACGATTTTTTTCAAAATTTTCTGTTCCTATTTTTGAAAACTGTCTCCCTTAGTGAAAATGCTTTTGGAATTAGTTGTGAGTACAATTCGTTTGGGTACAATTCGTTCAACTTTGTGTTATTTTATATGATTGTATGTAGACGTACCTACGGTGCCGGAGGAACACAACTGGCGTGGTCTTGTAATTGCGTACTGCCGATCGGAGCGGCACTACTGGATGGTACTTTTTCGCTCCATTTACCATGATTTTGTACTTTATGCTTTTTCCCCATTTTCAATTTATTTATACACACTGTAATTTACTCCTATGATATTTTCTAGTTTTTCGAAATTTTCAATTTTTAGTATAGAAAATTGTATTTCCTTATAAATGTGTCATTGGAATTACATGAGTGCACGTTTATGACATTATTTTGTTAAACATATTGTTATTCTATATGATTGTCAGTAAACGTACCTATGCTGTCAGAGTGACACGACGTGCGAGGCCTTGTAGATGCCTGCGGCAAACGGAGCGGTACTACTAGATGATCATTGCTAATTTCATTAACCTGGATATTGTACCGTATGCATTTCTTCTTAGTCGTCCATATATTTATGCATACTGTAATTTGCTGTTATGCCATATTCGATTTTGTTCCAAAATTTCCAATTTGATTATAAGAAATTGTGTTTCGAAGTATAAGTGTCTTTGCAATTAGTTGAGTTTACGAATATGCCGATATTTTGTAAAACTTATTGTTATTTTCATGATTGTCCGGATACGTAAACACGCTGTTCGAGTGACACGACTGGCGAGGTCCTGTACTAGCGTACGCCGGAACGGTGCGGCATTATTGGATGGACTTCGTTAATTTCTCTAACCTTGATATTGGTCCGCATTTAATGTTTCGCCATATTTCATTTACATATACATACTGCAAACTGTTGTTATCATATTTTAGGTTCTGTTCAAGATTTTCAATTTTTGTTTCAGAAAATCGTATTTCTCCGTAAAAGCTTTGTTGGAATAAGTTGAGTGTACGTTTATGACATTGTTATGTTAAATACATTGTTATTTTATATGATTCTCTCTATGAGTACCTACGCATCTGTCGCTACACTACCAGCGAGGTCTTGTATTTGTGCACGGCGGAACAGATCGGCACTATTGGACGGTCTTCGTTAATTTCTTTAAGCTTGATTTTCTACCGCATGCATTCTTCCCCAGTATTCCATTTATTTATGCATACTGTAATTTTCTGATATGATATTTTCGTTTTGCTTCGATACTTTCAATCTTTATTTTAAAAAAGGGTTGATCTTATTGAAATTATCTTTGGAATTATATTTAGGTACGTATGTTACGATATTTTGTTAAACTAATTGTTATTCTATATGACTGTCGATATACGTTCCTACGCTCTGGTAGCAACACGACTGCGGAGCCTTTGAGTTGCGTACCAAATCGTAGCGGCACTTCTGCATGGTCCTCGTCATTTTCTTTAACCTTGATCTTGTACCGTATGCATTACTTCCCACCCTTCTATTTATTTATACGTACTGTAATTTAGTGTATAATATTTTTGATAGTTATCAATATTTCCAATTTTCAGTTTAAATGACTTTATATCTAATGAAAAGTGTCTTTTGAACTGAGTGAGTTTACGTTTACAAGAATATATTGTTAAGTTTGTTGTTATTTAAATGATTCTCGGTATACGTACCTACGCAGTCGGTGCGACACGGCCGGCGTGATCTTGTAGTTGCGTACGCCCGAACGGTGCGGTTCAACTGGTTGGCCTTTGTTAATTCTTTTGACCATAGTATTTTACCGTATGCTTTCCACCGCAGTTTTCTATTTGTTTATACATAATGCGATATACTGTTACGACATTCACGATGTTCTCGAAAATTTTCAATTTTTGGTTTGGTAAATTGTATTTCTTAGTAAAAGTGCCTTTGAAATTTTTTGAGTGTACGTTTATGACATTATTTTGCTATACTTACAGTTATTGTATATAATGGTCTGATTAAATACCATCGCAGTATGAGCGACACGACTGGCGAGGTCTCGTAGCTGCGTACGGCTAGTCTGAGCGACCCTACTGTATGATCTCCTTTAATTTCTCCAAACATGATATTCTACAGCACGCATCTTTTTACAGTTTTGCATTTACTTATGCATACTGTAATTTACTGTTATAATACTTTCTATTTTTTACATAATTATCAATTTTTAGTTTAAAAAATTGTACTTCCTTGTAAGAGTGTCCCTGGAATTAGTTGAGTGTACGTGCATAGCGATAATTTGTTAAGCTTATTGTTATTTTATATGACTGTTCCTGTACGTACCTTCGCTACCGGAGCAACACGGCTGGCGAAGTCTTATAATTACGTACCGAAGATGGAAGCGGCACTACTGGATGGGCTTCGATAAATTCTTTAATCATTATTTTGTACCGTATGTATTCCTTCACAGTTTTCAACCTATTTATAAATACTGGTATTTACTATCATGATATTCCCGATTCCGTTTTCAAATTTTCATTCATTATTAAAAAAACAAAATGTGATTCTTGGCAAAAGAGTCTTTGGAATAAGTTGAGTTTACGTATATGACGATATTTAGTTAAACCTATTGTTATAGTATACGATTCTCTGTATCCGAACCAACGTAGTCGGAGCAACACGAATAGCGAGGTGTCGTAGTTGCGTACGGCAGCACGGACTCGCACTACTGGACGGTCTTCGTTAATTTCATTAGCGCAATATTGTACCGTATGCATTCTATCGTGGTTTTCTACATACTTGTACATACTGTAATTTACTGTTATGATATTTTAGATTTTATTCGTAATTTCCAATCTTTAATTTCAAAAATTGTAGTTCTTAGTAGAAGTGAGTTTGGAATTAGTCGAGCATAAGTATATGACAATATTTTGATAAACACTTTACTATTTTATATGATTGAGTCTATACGTACCAACGCTGCCGGAGCGACACGACCTGACTCGTCTTCCAGTTGCATTCAGTGGATGGTTGTGACACTACTGTATGGTCTACGTTAGTTTCTATAACCTTGGTATAGTACCGTATGCATTTTCTCCCAATCTTCCATTTATTTATGCATACTGTAATATACTGATAGGATATTTCCGATTTTTTTTCTAATTTTCAATTTTTTGCTAAAAAAATTGTATTTCATACTATAGGTTCCTTTGGCATTAGTTGAATTTACATTTATAACATTATTATGTTCATCATATTGCTATTTAACATGAATGTCCGTATACGTACCAACGTTACCGGAGCGACACTAAAGGCGATGTCCAGTATTTGCGTACGGCACATCGAAGCGGCACAACTGGAGGGTGCTAGTTAATTTCGTTAAACTTAATTTTGTACGGTATGCATTTAGTCCCAGTCATCCATTTATTTAGTCATACTGTCATTTACTGTTATAATATCTTCGATTCTTTTTCAAAATTCTCAATTTTCAATTTTGAGAATTGTATTCCATAATAATATTGTCTTTTGTCCTATTTGAATTTACGTTTATGATTATAATATTTTAAATTTATTGTTATTTTGAATGAATTTCTGTATACGTACCTACGCTTCCAGTTCGACACGACTGGAGTGTCCTCGTAGTTGCGTTTGGCCGATCGGAGCGATGCTACTGTATGGTCTTTGTTAATTTCTAAAACCTGGATATTGTACCATATGCATTTTTCCCATTTTTCCATTTATATATACATACTGTAATATACTGTTATGATATTTCCGATTTTGTTCAAAATTTTCAATTTTTGATTTAAAAGATATTATCTCTTTGCAAATGTGCCATTGGAATTAGTTGAGTGTACGCTCATAATATTATTTTGTTAAACTAATTGTTATTATATATCGTTGACTGTATACGTATGTACGCCTCCGGAACGAAGCGACTGGAGTGGTCTTGCAGATGCGTTCGCTAGATCGAAGCGACACTGCACCATGGTTTTTGTTAATTTCTTCAACCTTGGTATTGTATTGTTTGCATTTTTACACAGTCATTTATGTATGTCTACATACTGTTACTTACTATTTTGGTATTTTCCATTACTTTGAAAGTTCTCAATCTTAATTTAAAAAATTGTATTTCTTAATAAAAGTGCGTTTGGAATTAGTTCAGTGTACGTTTCTGACAATATTTTGTTAAACATATTGTAATCTTATATGATTGTCTGTTCGCGTACGGATGCTTCGGCAGCAACACCGCTGGAGTGGCCTTGTAGCTGGATTAGGTATATCGGTCCGACGCTACTCCACGGTCTTCGTTATATTCTTTAAGCTCCATATAGAACCGTATGCATTTTTTCACAGTCATCCAATTACGCATGCATACTTTAATTTACTGTAATGGTGTTCTCAATTTTTTCCCAAGATTTTCAATTTTCAGTTTAAAAAATGGTATTCCTTTGTAAAAGTGCGATTGGAATTAGTTGAATGTACGTTTATGCCGTTATTTTGTTAATGTTGCTGCTATCTTATACGAGTTTGTGTATACATATCGACGCTGCCGGACAGCAACACAACTGGAGCCGTCTTGCGTTTGCGTTCGGCATATCACGTCAAAGCTACTTGATGGTCTTCCTTAATTTCATTAACCTTGATATTGTACCGTACGCATTTTTTCCGAGTCATGCATTAATTTATGCCTACTGTAATATACTGTTATGATATTTCACATTTTAGTCAAAACCACGAATTTTCGGTTGAAGAATTGTATCTGTTAGATAAAGTGGGTTTGGAATTAGTTGAGTGTACGTTTAAAATATCTTTTTGTTAAATTTAATGCTTTTTTATACGATTTTCTTTATACGAACATACGCTTCCGGGACGACCCGACTGTCGATGGCTTGTAGTTGCATATGGTATATCGAAGCGGCACTGCTGTATGGTCTTTGTTAATTCCTTTACCATTATTATTGAACCGTATGCATTCTTTGGCACTTCTCTGTTTATTTACACATACCGCCATTTACACTTATGATATCATCGATTTGCTCCAAAATTTGCAATATTTATCTTAGAAAATTGTACGTCTTAGGAAAAGAGTCTTTGGAATTATTTCAGTGTACGCGTATAGCATTATTATGTTGAACTAATTGTTATTTTGTATGACTGTCTGTATACGTACCTACGCTGTCTGAGCCACACCGTTGGCTAGGTCTTGTAGTTGCTTACGGCAGATCGAAGCGGCACTATTGGATGGTCCTCGTTAATTTGATTAACATTGATTTTGTACCGTATTCATTTTTCCCTGTTATCTATTTATTTATGCAAACTGTAATTTACTGTTCGGATATTTCATATTTTCTTCGAAATTTTCAATATTTAGTTTAAAAAATTGCATTTCCTAGCAAAATTATCTTGGAATTATTTGTGTGTACGATTATGACCAAATTATATTGAATTCCTTGTTATTTCTAACGATTGATTGTATACGTACCTACAATTCCGGTGCGACACGCCTGTAGTGGTATTGTAGTTGTGTACGGCAGATCGCAGCGGCGCCACTGGATGATCATCCTTAATTTCTGCAATCCTTGATTTTGTATCGTATGCATTTTCCCCAGTTCCTTATTTATTTATATCTGCTGTAATTTACTGATATGATGATTTCAATTTATTTCACAATTTTTCGTTTTTGGATAAAAATGAATTGTACTTCTTAATAATAGTGTCTAGTCACTCCGTTGATTCGACGTTTATGACAATAGTTTGTTAAACTTATTGTTATTTTTTATGATTGTTTCTGTACGTACTTACGCTTCCAGTGCGACACAGCTGGAGTGACCTCGTTGTTGCGTTCGATAGATCCGAGCGACGCTATTGTGTGGTTTTCGTTAATTTCGTTATCCTTGATATTGTTCCGTATACACTTTCCCCGTGTTTTCTACTTACCATACCATAATTATCAGTTATATTTACAATTTTATTCAAAATATTCAACATTCACTTTATAAAATTGTAGTTCGTAGTAAAAGGATCTTTGGAATTTGTTGGGGGGAAAGTTTGCGACAATAATTTGTTGAATTTGTTGTTGCATTATACGATTATCTGTACACGATCTTACGCTATAGGAACCACACGAATGGAGTGAACTTGCCGTTAAGTATGGTAGATCGTTGCAAACCAACGCTGTTCGTCACCGTATGCCTATCGGCTCTGCGGATTTGTACGAACAGATTGACGCTGTAGTTTTGTACGGAATATCGGAGAGGCACAACTTGTTAATGTACCTTAATTTCTTTAACCTTGTTCTGGCCCGCATTCGCTCGATTTTTTTTCAAAATTTTCAATTTTCAATATAAAATGCTGTAATTCTCAGTATCGGTTTCTACCGATTTGGTTGTGTTTCCGCTTATGACGATACATTGTTATGCTTGTTATTATTCTATGTGATAGTCTGTATACGTACCTGCGGATCCGAAGCGACACTACGTGCGTCGTCTTGTAGTTGATGTTCGGAGGATTGGTGCGACCGTACCGTATGGACTTAGTTCATTTCCTTAACCTTGATATTGTACCGCATATAATCCTTCTCAGTTTTCCATTTATTTATGCACACAGTAGTTTTCTGTTATCATACGTTCAATTTTTGCTCAAAACTTCCGACTTTTTATTACAAAAAATGTATTTTACAGTAAAAGTGTCATTGGAATTTTATTATTTTATGACTGAATATATTCGTGGGGACACTACTGGTTGATCTTCGTTAACTCCTTTAACCTAGATATTGTAACATGTGCACTCTTTTCAGTTTTGTATTTATATCCAAATAGTGTATTATAATGTTACATTATTTCCGATTTCGTGCCAAATTTCGTATATTTTTCTTCTAAAGCTGACCTTTTTAGTAAAAGCGTCTTTGGAATTATTAGTTGAGTTTACGTTTCTTGAGAATATTATTTTAATCTTGATTCTATATTATATAATTGTCTGCATATGAACCGACGCTTCCGGAACGACACGGCTGGAGTGGACTTGTAGTTGCGTTCGGTGTATCGGAATAACCCTAATGGATGGCCTTCGCGAATTTCATGAACCTTGATACTGTACAGTATGCATTTTTCCCCAGACGTTCATTTATTTACGCATACTATAATTAACTGTTATGTTATTTTAGATTTTGATGAAGATTTTCAAATTTTGTTTCATGATATCGTATTTCATCTGAAAATTGTTGTTGGAATAAGTTGAGTGTACGTTTATGACATTATTTTGTGAAGCTTGCTTCTATATTATATGATTGTCTGTATACATACATGCGTTGTCGGAGCGATAGAACCTGCGAGGTTTTATATTTGTGTACGCCAGATCGGAACGGCACCACTGGATCGTCTTTGTTAATTCCATTAACCTTGATTTCGTACCGTATGCAATTTTTCCCATTATTTCATTTATATATACATACAGCAATTTGCTGTTATGATATTTTAGATTTATTTCAAAATATTCTATTCTTGTTTCAAAAAATTGTATTTCTTTGTAAAAGTGTCATTGTAATTAGTTCAGTGTAGGTTTATAACAATATTATCATAAATTATTTGTTATTTTCTATGATTGGTTGAATACGTACCTACGCTTCCGGGGGAACCCAGTTAGAGTGGTCTTGTAGTTGCGTACGGCAGATTACAGCGGCATACTGGATGGTCTTCGTTAATTTCTTTAACAATGATTCTGAACCGTATGCATTTTTTCTAAATTTTTCCATTTATACAAACATACTGTAATTTAATGTAATCATATTTTCGATCTTCGACAAAATTTTCAATTCTTATATTAAAAAATTTTATTTCATAGAAAAAGTGCTTTTGGTATTATTTATGTGCACACTTATGACAATATTATTTTTAATTCTTTGCTATTTTGTATGATTGGTTGTATACGTACCTACGCTGTCGGCGAGACACGACTCGCGAGGACTTGTAGTTTCGTACGCCAGAACGGCGCGGCATTACCGGATGGTCTCAGTTAACTTCTTTAACCTTGATTTTATGGGGAGTGCAATTTTTCCAAGTTTTCCACTTATTTATACATACTGTAATTTAATGTTATGATATTTTCGATTTTTCTTCAAAATTTTCAATTTTTATTTTTAAAAATTCCATTTCGTAGTAAAGGAGTTGTTTGAAGTAGTTGAGTTTACGTTTATGGCAATATTTGGTATCACTTTTTTCATTTTGAATGATTGGCAGTATTCGTACCTGCGACTCCGGAGCGATATGGCTTAATTGGTCTTTTATTTGCGATCGGTAGATCGGATCGACACTACTGGATGGTCTTTGTTAATTTCTTTAGCCTTCATATAGTGCCGTGTGCATTTTTTTCTGTTATCCGTTTATTTATGCACACTGAATATTACTGATATGGTATTTTCAATATTTTTCAAAATTTTAAATATTTCGTTTAAGAAATTGTATATCTTCGTAAAAGCGCTCTTTGAATTAGTTGAGCTTACGTCTATGACAATACCTGTTGAGCTCATTGTTATTCTACACGATTGTCTCTTTGCATGCATACGCTTCCGGAGCCACACGGTGGAATGCTCGTTTATTTACGGTCGGCCGATCGGAGCGACACTACTGTATGATTTTCGTATATATTTTGAAGTGTAATATTGTACCGTATGCATGCATTCGTTGTTTTCTATTTATTTATAAATACTGTAAATTAATGTTCTGATATTTTCGATTTTCATCGAAATTTTCAATTTCTATTCTAAAAAATTGTATTCCTTAGTAAAAGTGTCTGTTGAATTAAATGTGTGTACGCTTATAATATTAATTTGCGAAAGTAATTGTTGATATATACAATTGTCTGTATACGTACCTACGCTGTCGGAGAGACAAGACTGGCGAGGTCATGTAGATGCGTACGGCAGACCGGAGGGGCATATTGGATGGTCATCTTCAATTTCTGTGAGCTTGATCTCGTGCCGTATGCACTTTTTCCCTGTGTTGTCACAACAAACTGTAATTTACTGTCATGATATTTTCCAATTTTTACATAGTTACCAATTTTTAGATCACAAGATTCTAATTCCTTTTAAAAGTGACTTTGGAATTAGTTGAGAGTACTTGTATGTCTTTATTTCCTTAATCTTATTTTTATTTTATATGCTTGTTTCTGTACGGTCCATCGCTGCGGCAGAAAGACAATAGGCGTTGACATGTACTTGCGTATCGCAGATCAGGGCGGCATATTGCATTGACATCGTTACTTTCTAAAACCATAATATTGTACCGCACGCATTCTCTCACAGTTTTGTATTTATTTCTCCATACTGCAATTTACTGTTACGATATTTTCGATTTTCTTCATAATTTCCAGTTCTTAATAGCAAAAAAATGCATTTTTAAAGGAAAAGTGTCTTTAGTATTAATGGAGTGTACGTTTATAGCAATATTTTCTTAAACTTATTGTTTTTTTTTATACAAATGTCTGTAATTCGTACCTACGCTTCCAGAACGACACGACTAGAGTTTTCTGGCAGCTGCATTCGGTAGATGGCAGCGGAACTACTGGATGGTTTTCGTTGATTTCATTAACCCTGATTTTGTACCATATGCACTTTCTCCACGCTTTTCTATTTATTTATGCATACTGTAATTTAATGTTATGATATCACCGATTTTTTTTTTTAAACTTCCAATTCTTAATCTAACAAATTGTTTCTCCCAGGGCAAGTGTCCTTTCAATCATTTGAGCTTGTGTTTGTGACAATATTATATTAAGCTTGATGTTATTTTATATGGTTGTCTGTATACGTGCCTACACTGCTAGAGCGACACGACTGTCGTTGTCCTGCAGATGATAAGGCAGATTCAACCGGCACTATTAGATGGTCTTCGCTGTTTTCTTTAACATTGATTTTATACCTTTCGCATTTTATCCAGCCTTCCACTTATTTATAGATACTGAAGTTTACTGTTGTGGTATTTTAAATTTTTTCCTTAAAGTTCAAATTTTTTGTTAAAAATTTGTATTTCTTAGTAAAAGTGCCATTGGAACTTACTGTTATTTCATATTATTGTCTCTGTACGAACCTACGCTGCCGGAGCGACACGACTGGAGTGGTGTTGCGGTTGCTTATGCTCCAACGGATCGATGTTGCAGTGTGATCTTCTTTATTTTCACTAACCTGGAAATTGTGCAGTTTGTATTCCTTTGCTGCTTTCTGTGTATTTCAACATAGTGCAATTTATTGTTATGACATTAGATTTCTTTCAAAATTTCCAATTCTTAATTCAACAAAATGTACATCTCAGCAAAAGCGTTTTTGGAATTAGTTGAGTGCACGTTTGTGACATTATTCTATAACCTTATTTTTATTTTATATGATTGTCTGTATACGTACCTGCGCTGTCGAAGCAACACGACTGGTGAGGCCTTGCAGTTCCTTACGACAAATCGAAGCGACACGACTGGATAGTCATCGCTTTCATCTATAAACTTGATTTTGTATCGAAGTCATTTTTTTCCAGATATCATTTTAGTCCAAAATACTGTAATTTCCGATTCTGATGTTTTCGATAATTTTCAAAATTTCCAATTTTTACTTTTAGTAATTGTGTTTTTCAGGAAATGTGCCTAGGAAATAGTAGAGTCTACGTTTATGACACTATTTTGCGAAATTCGTATGTTATTTTGTGTGATTGTCTCTATTCGTACCTACGCTTCCGAAGCGACACGGCTGGAGTGGTGTTGTAGTACCGTTCCGTAGACAGGAGTGACAATACTGTATGGTCATTGCAAATTTCTATAACCTTAATATGGTACCGTAATTATTCTTTCCCAGTTTCCTACTTATTTCTATATATTGTACCTTATTGTTAATAAATTTTCGATTCTCTTCATAATTTCGAATTTTTAAATTCAAAAATTGTATTCATTAGAAAAATGTCTTTCGAATTAGATCAGTTATCGTTTATGACAATATTTTGTTAAACTTATTGTTCTTTCACGTGATTGTATGAATACGTACCTACGCTGACGGAACAACACGACAGGAGTGGTCTTGCAGTTGCGTCCTGTACATCAGAGCGACACTACTCTATGATCTTCGATAATTTCTCTAACCTTGATATTGTACCACACGCATTTTTTCCCAGTTTTCCATTTATATATACATACAGTAATTTACTGTAATGATGTTTTCAATTATTTACATAGTTATAAATTTTTGGACTCAAAGATTGTATTTCATTGTAATGTGACTTTGGAATTAGTTGAGCGTACGAATATGACAATATTTTATTGTACTTATTATTGTTTTATACGATTGTCTATACCTACCTACGCTGCCAGAACAACATGACTGGCGAGGCCTTGTAGTTGCCTGTGGAAGATCGGAGCGACACTACTGGATGGACTTTGATAATATCTCTAGCAATGATTTTGAACAGTATCCATTTTTGCCAGTTTCCCATTTATTCATACATACTGTAACATTCTGTTATTCCATTTCCGATTTTTTTCAACGTTTCCAGTTCTTAATTCTCAAACCGTATTTCTTAGTAAAAGTGTCTTTGGAATTACTTGAGTGTATGTTTATGACAATATCATGTAGACTCATGGCTATTATAAATGATTTTCCGTATATATATCTACGCATCCGGAGCGACACGACTGGCGTGGCATTGTAGTTACGCAAGCGTAGATCGGAGCGACAGTACCCTATGTTCAATGATAATTTCTTTAACCTTAATGTGGTACCATAACAATTCTTTCAAAAGTTTTCTGTATATGTTTCTAATCTGTAATTTGCAGATATAATATTTTCGCCTTTATACCGAGATATCAATTTTTGATTTAAAAAATTGTATTTTCAAGGAAAATTCTCTTTTGAATTTGATGAGTTTATGTTTATGAGAGCATATTGGTCAATATATTGTTATTTTATATAATTGCCTTTATTTGAAATTAAGCTACAGGAGCGACACGTCTGGAGTTTTCCTGCAGTTGCGCTCGGTAGATCGGAACGACACTACTTGATGGACATTGTTAATTGATTTAACCTTGATATTGTACCGTGTGCATTCTTTCGCAGTTTTCTATTTATATCTACATACTGTAACTTCCTCTTTTGATGTTTTCGATCTTTACCAATATTTTCAGTTTTTACTGTAAAAAAATGTATTTCTTGGTAATACTGTCGTTGCAATTAGTTGAGTGTACGTTTATGACATCAGTTTATCAAACTAATAGTTATTTTATCTGATTCTCTTTATTCATAGCTACGCATCCGTAGCGACTCGACTGGAGTGGTCTTGTAATTGCGTTCGGTAGATCAGAGTGGCACTACTGGATCGTCTTCATTAATTTCTATAACTATAATATTATACCATATGCATTCATTCGCTGTTTTTTTATTTATGTCTACATGCTGTTATTTACTGTTTTGATATATTCGATTTCTTCCAAAATTCCAATTGATAATTTAAAAAATTGTATTTCTTTGTGAAAGTGTATCTGGATATAGTTTAGTGTATGTTTAAGACAATATTTTATAAAACATATTGTTATTTTATACGGTTGTCTGTATACGTACCTACGCTTCCTGCACGACACGGCTGGAATTATGCTGTATCGAGATTATAACTTCGTGTTGAGTGAAACACATTAGTATACATTTTGATGGCGCGCAACTTATTTATATGCACGAATAGAAACATAATGAGTAAAGCCTTCCGAGAACGATGCCCCTTCCGTTAACAGTCGATCGGCTAAGTTAACAGCTTCACCTATCCTGAGCTTGCATGAGTGAAAGGAGGTACTCCAGATGTACATCCGCTGATGAGTATTGACCATGCACACCTTAATTCACGGTATAAATATTATGGTCCTGAAATCCAACCGCCCGAGAATATTAGCAATTGAAATAAATAAATACTTTTTACCCAATACCTTACCTTCCGAGTACTTATAGCGCTGTAGCGGGTGTCTAGCATAATGTTCACGGAAACAAATTAGTAGACATGTTAGCAACGGGCAACACATTTTCTTGTATAAATAGCAAAATGGATAGTAAGACCGCTAGAAAACGTTGCCACCACCTTTGGGAGTCGATCGGCTAAGTCAATAGCTTCATGTATCCTGTGATTACAAGAGTCAGTCCATGTATTCCAGAAGTAAATACGCTGAACACTTTTGGCAGTAGACTCCTCAATTCGAGGTATGAATAATAATGTAGAGAGTCAAACCGAGGTAAAACGGTACGTACATTTATAAAATCAAACTCTTTAACGAAGGCCTAAACTGCAGAAAGCATAACGCATGATATCGAGAGTATGGCTTCGTGTCCAATGGAAGAAATTTGTATGAATCATAGTGACGGGCAGCTAAATTTCATGCATGAATTAGGAGATCGGGGGTCAAACGGTTTGAGATCTTTACCACCTTCTGTGAGAGATGAACGGTTAAGTCAATCATCATATATCTCCCGGAACACCTGGCTTGGCTCTCGGTATCACAGGATGGCGGAAGCTATTGACTCAGCCGTTCTATTGTCAAAGAAGGTGGTAACGTTCTCGGACGCTTTGACTCGCGATTTTGATATTTATACACAAAGATGTGGTGTCCGTCGACTGAAATGTCTACTAATTTGTTTCCTCGAACAATAACCGAGACAGACAGCGTGTTATGGTCTCGGAAGGTATGGTATGCGGTAAAACGTATGACTGAATAAAAATTGGTAACGTCTCCCGACAGTTTGACACTACTGTGATATCCATACAGTAAATTAAGGTGGCTATTGCCAATACTGTTCAGCCGATTGGCTCCTGGAATACCTGGTTTGACTCTCAGTATCGCAGTATCGGTGACGCTATTAACTTACCTGCGTGACTCACAAGATGGTTGGTGACGTTCTCCAACGGCTTCAATCTCGACCTTCCAACTCATACATTAAATTCAGGTGGCCGTCACTAAAATGTGTACTAATTTCATCATGTGAAGACTACGCAAGACAATCGCTGCAGCGGGTAGGATCCTCGGATGGTAAGGTATTCGGAAAGAAGGATGACTGTATTCGAATAGGCAATATTCTCCGACGTCTTGACTATTTACTATAATTTTCATACCGTGAATTAAGGTGTCTATTACAAAACAGTTCTGCTGATTTACTCCAGGAATATCTCATTTGACTCTCGGAATCTCAGGATACGTGAAGCTCTCTTAGCCGTCCGTCTCTAAAAGATGGTGGTAACGTTCTCAAGCGGTTTGACCCTTGATCTTCTAATTCTTACATGAAGCTAAGGTGCCCGTCACTGACATGAATACAAATTTCTTTCTGTGATGACGAAGTTATGCTCTCGATACAACGGGTTAGTGTTTTGGAGGGTATGGTCTTCGGTAAAACTTTCGAATTTCAAACAATTGATATCGCACTCAAACGGTCTGACGCTCTATATTTATTATTCAAACAGGGAATTAAGGTGCCTATTCGCAATACTGTTCACCGCACTTACTCCCGGAGTACATGGTCTAACTCTCCGAATCACAGGATAGGTGAAGCGATTGACTTAGCCGTTCCACCGTCGAAGAAGCTGGCACCCCTCTCGAATCCTTCACCCTCGATCTTCAAATTCATACATGAAGTTAAGTTACCCGTCACTGAAACAAGGCCTAACTTGTTTCTCAGAACACGAAGTTATACTCTCGATGAAACGGGTGAGGTCCGCGGAAGGTATGGGCTTCGTTAAAACGTTTGACATTATACCAATTGGGCACGTTCTCAAACAAATTGTCACTCCAGTTTAACATTGAAACCGAGAATGAAGGTGTCCATTGGCAATACTGTTAAGCGGATTTACTCCCGGAATACCTGGTTTGACTCTCGGAATCTCGGGACGAGTGAAGCTATACACTCACCCGTCCGACTCACAAAGAAGGTGGGAAAGATTTCGAACAGTTTGACATTCGATCTCCTAATTCATACATGAAATTATGTTGGCCGAAACTAATGTGTATGCTAATTTGTGTCTGTGTACACGAATTTATACTATCGACGCAGCTGGTTAGGCTTCTCGGAAGGTAATGCCGACGGTAAACATTTGTCTTTATACAACTTTTTTACGTTATTCATGATTTGAGTCTGTACCGTAATATTTATACCGTGAATTAAGGTGCGTCTTTGCAACAGTCTTCAGCGGATTTACACCCAAATACCTGGTTTGACTCTCGGCGTCACAGGATACGTGGAGCTATTAACTTAGCTGTGCGGCTCTCAGGAAAGTCGGTATCGTTCTCGAACGGTTTGACTCTCGATCTGCTTTTTCATACATAAAATTGAGGTGTCCCACGCAATACCATGCTCACTTATTTATTTAGGTGAACATTAAGTAAGTCTTTCGCTACAGCTGGTTACATTCTCGAGAGGCAAGGTATTCGGCAAAAAGTTTGACACTCTTCCAAGTTATAATGTTCACCATCGGCTTGAATACCTACTTTAATATCCATACCGTGAATTAAAGTGTCTATGGCCAATAATTTTCAGTGGATTTACTATCGGAATACCTGGATCCATTCTTGGCAATACTAGATACACGAAGCTATAGACTATGCCGTTCGACTCTCAACGAAGAAGGTATCGTTCTCGAACGGTTTGACTCTCGATTTGGCTATACCCACATAAAAATATTCTGCCCGTCTGCTAAAATGTCAACTAATTTGTATCCGTGAGCACTAATAATGACACTCGCTAAGGCGGGTTCTGTTGTAGGAAGGTAATGTCTTCGGAACAAAGAATGATTCTATAGCAATTCGTAATATTCACCGACGGATTGACTTTCTGCGGTAATATAATACTGTGACTTGAGGCGTCTATTGACAATTTTGTTCAGCAGATTTACTCCCCGCATCACCGGATAGGATAAGCTATTGACTTAGCTGTTCGACTCTCGATGTAGGTGGTAACGCACTACCCACGGATTGAGCCCCGATCCGCCCATTGATAGATGAAAGTAAGGTGTCTGCCTGCTCAAATCTCTACCAGTTTGATTCAGTAAGCCCTGAGGAAGGCACTCGCTGCAGCGGGATAGCTTCTAGGAAGGAAAGGTATTCGGTAAAAAGAATTACTTTGTACCAAATCGTAATACTCTCCGACGGTTTGACTCTCAACATTCAAATTCATACCCACAATTATGATACCTATTGCCAACTCTGTTCAGCGTATTTACACAAGGAATACTCGGTATGACTATCGGAAACACAGGATAGGAGAAGCTATTGACTTAGCTGATCGACTCTCAAAGAAGGTGGTCACGATTCCGAACCGTTTGACTCTCGATCTCCTTCTTCATACACAAAATTAATGCGTCACATCTAATACAATGCTCACTTATTTGTTTAGGTGAACGTTATGTAAGTGTCTCGCTACAGCGGGTTACATTCACAGAAGGCATGGTACTCGGCAAAAAGTTAGACTCCTTTCCAAGAAGTAACGTTCTCCATCGGTCTGAATCTCTACTTTAAAATCTATACCGAGAAATATGGTGTCTACTACCAATACAATTGAACGGATTTACTCCGGAAACGCCTTGTTTAACTCTCGGAATCACAGGATATGTGATGCCACTTGCTTTGCTGTTCGACTTTCAAAGGCGATGGTAACGCTTTCGATCGGTTTTGCCCTCGATGTTGTAATACATATACGAAATTACGGTGGCTGTCACTGAAATGTATACTAATGTGTTTCTCTGATTATGGAGCTATACTCTAGATGCAGCGGGTCTACTTCTCGGAAGGTAAGGTCTTCGGTCATGATGATGGCTTCAGACGAAAATGTAACGTTGTACAACGGCCGACACTGTATTTAAATATTCATTGGGTGAACTAAGGTCTCTTTTGCCAATGCTTTTCGGCAATGTCACTCTCGGAACACCTGGATTGACTTGTGGAGCGCAGTATATTTTGTGCTATTGACGCAGCTGTGCGACTAGCGAAGAAGGTGGTATCGTTCTCGAACGGCATGACACTCGATCTTCTGTTTTATACATGACATTGATGTGACCGTCACTAATATGTATGCTGATTTGTACATCTGAAAACGAAGGTATAATCTCGATACAGGGAAATAGCTTCTCGGAAAGTAAGGCCTGTTGTAAAAAGGCGGAATATAAAGACATCGGTAACGTTCTACAACGCTTTGACTCTGTTCCCTAATGTTCATACCGTGAAATTGCGTGTCAAATGCCAATAATGTACCGCAGGTGTAGACGCGGATTACCTGGTCTGACTCATGGGATCACAGGATAGGTGAAGTTGTTAACTTAGCCGTTCGGCACATAGATTAGGTAGGAACGTTCTCGAAACGATTTATTCATGATGTTTCTATTCGTATATGAAATTAACGTACCAATCATTAAAATGTGTACTAATTTGTTTTTCTGATCACGAAGTTATACCCACGATAAGGGGGAATATGTTCTCGTTAGATAACGTATTCTGTAAAAAGTATGACCTTAGGACAATAGGTAAAGTTGTCCAATTGTGTAACTCTGTACTTTAAAATTTATACCGAGAAGTAGGGTTTTAATGCCAATACTTTACAGCGGATTTACTCCCGGAATGCCTGGTTTGACTCTTGGAATCACAGGCAATGTGATGCTACTGACTTAGCCGTTCACCACACAAGGAAGGTTGTATCGTTCTCGAACGGTTTGCCCCACGACGTTTTAATTCATACGTGAACTTAAGCTGCCCGTAAACTAATAATTAAGCTAATATCTGCTAACTTGTTTTCCTGGGCACGGGTTTGTTTTTCGGAAGACAAGGCCTTCGTTGAAACGTTTGACTTTATACCAGTTGGTAACGCTCTCAAACGGTTTGACGCTCTACTTTAATATTCAAACCGTGAATTGATGTGTCTGTTGCCAGAAGTGTGCAGCGCATTTACACCCTTTACACTTTAATATTCAGACAGTGCATTAAGGTGAATCTTTACAATACTGTACAGCGCATTTATCCCCGTATTACCTGATATTACTCGCGGAACCAACAGGATACCTGAAGCTGCTGATATAGTCGCTCGAATGTCATTGACGGTGGTAACGGTCTCGAAAGCTTTGACTCTCGATTATTCTATACACACAGGATATGAGGTGTCCGTATGCTAAAATGTCAAGTAATTCGTATCCGTGAACAGTAAGCATCACACGCGGTGCAGCATGATAGGTTCTCGGAAGGTAAGGTAATTGGTAAAACGTTTGACATTACAGATATTGGTGACGTTCTGTAACGGTTTGACCTTCTACTTCAATATTCAAACGGTTAATGAAGGTGTCCGTTACCATTTCTGTTCAGCGGATTGACTCCCAGTGTGCCTGGTTTGACTAACGAAATATCAGGATGGGTGAAGCTGTTGATTTAGCCGTTCATTCCGTAAAGAAGGTGGGATCATTTTCGAAAGTTTAGAGTTTCGATTATTCTGCTCATACATAAAAATAATGGTTCCGTCTGCAAAAATGCAAAAGTCTCGACTAATATGTTTCTGTGCGCACTAAGCAAGACACTCGCTACAGAGTGTTCGGTTCCTGGAAGGTAAGGTACTCCATAAAGGAATTACTGTATAGCAATTCGTAATACTCTCCGTCGGCTTGTCTCACTACTTTAACATTTATGCCGTGAATTAATGTGTCTATCGCCACTACTGTTCGGTGGATTTATTCCAGAAATACCTGGTATGACATTCGGTTTGACGGGATAGGTGAAGTTATTGACTTATCCTTTCAACTCTCCAAGAGGGTGGTATCGTTCTCAAACGGTTTGACTCTCTACATTAATATTCATACCGTGTATTAATGTTTCTATTGCCAATACTGTTCAGCCGAATTACGCCTGACATACCAGGTTTGACTCTCGGAATCACAAGGTTAGGTGAAGCTATTGACACAGCCGTTCGTGTCTCAAAGAAAGTGGTAACGTTCTCGACAGGTTTAACCCACGATCTTATAATTTATACACGAAATAAGGGTGCCCGCCACTGAAATGTAAACTAATATGTTTCTCTCATCCCGAAGTTATGCTTTCGATACGGCAGATTTTGTTCTCGGAAGACAAGGCATTCGGTAAGAAGAACGACAACATACAAATTGTTAACGATCCAGAACGGTTTGACAAAGTAGTTTAATATGCATTACGTGAACTAAGGTGCCTAGTACCAATACTGTTCAGCGGATTTACTCGCAGATTACCTGGTTTACCCCTTGGAATCACAGGATATGTGAAGATATTAGCTTAGCTATTCGAATCTCAAAGTGGGTGGTAACGTTCTCGAACTGTTTGGCCTTCCATCATATAATTCATACATGAAATTAAGGTCCCGCTACTAAAATGTATACTATTCAGCTTTTTTGAATACGAAGTTATAGTCTCGATACTGCCGGATATTTTCACAGAAGTTATGGAATTCGGTAAAACGTATGAATTCGTACCAATTGGTAATGTTCTCCAAAGGTTTGACTATCCACATTAATATTCATTCCGCGAATTAATATATCTATTCCCAATAATGATCACCGGATTTATAACCGGAATACCCGGCATGACTCGCGGAATCACAGGAAAGGTGAAGCTACTGACATATCCGTTCGAATCTCAATGAAGATGGTAACGACCTCGAACGGTTTGACACTCGATCTCTAATTCATCCATGAAATTATGTTGCCCGATGCTAAAATGCATACTAGCTCGTTTCTCTGAACACGATGTCATAGTCTCAATACTGCGGGCTTGGTGTTCGGTGGTTTCGGTAAGACGTTCAACTTTGTACCAATTGGTAACTCTCTCAAACGGTTTGACGCTCCACTTTAATTTTAAATCCCTGACCTAAGTTGCCTATTGCCTGTAGAGTTCAGTGAATTTACACCGTGGTTATATAGTTTGTCTCACGGAAACACAGGATAGGTGCTGCTACAGACATGGCTGTGCGAGTATCGAGAATTTGGTAACGTTCTCGAATGATTAGTCCCACGGTCTTCAGACATATACATGGAGTTAAGGTGCCGGTCTGCATAATATGTACTAATGTGTCTCTGTAAACCCGAAGATATACTCTCGATAGAAAGTGTTAGACTTTCGGACGGAAAGGTCTTCGGTAAATCGTTTGACTTTATACCAATTCGTAACCTTCTACAACGGTTCGACTCCATACCTTAGTATTCATACTGCGAATTAAGGTGTCTATTGCCAATTCTGATCAGCAGATTCACACCCGGATTATCTGGCGTGACTATTGGAATCACAGGATAGGTGATGCCATTGACTTAGAAGGGCGACACCCAAAGACGGTGGTTACGTTCACGATTGGTTTGGTCCTCGATTTTGTAATTCATACATGAAATTGAGGTACCTGTCACCAAAATATATACCAATATGTTTTCCTGAAAACGATACAAGACACTGCCTACAGCCTGGTAGTATGTCCAAAGGTAAGGTATTCCGTGAAACGAATAACCTTATACCAACCTGTATTGTTCACCGACGGTTTAACTATCTACCTTAATATTCATGCCGTTAATTATGGTGTCCATTTCCTATACTGTTCAGCGGACTTATAACTGCAGTACGTGGCACGACACACCGAATCACATCACTGGTGGTGGTTTTGACTTAGCTGTGTGACACTCAATCAAGGAGGTAGCATTCTGGAACAGTTTGCCTCTCGACCTTCTAATTCATGCACGAAAGTAAGGTTCCCACATCTGAAATTTATTCTATTTCGTTTCTCTGCCCATGAAGTTATACACTCGATTTGGCGGGTTTGGTTCTTGGAAGGCAAGGCCAACGATAAAATGTTTAACATAATGCCAATAAGTAACTTATTACAACGGTTAGACCGCGTGCATAAGAATTCAAACCGTGCATTGCTGCGTCTGTTGCCAGTAGTGTTCTTCAGATTGACTCCCGGAATACCTGGTTTGACTATCCGAATAACAGGATAGGTGAAGCTACTGTTTCAGCTGTTCGACTCCAAAAAATGGTTGGATCGTTCTCGATGGGTTTGACTCTCGATTATTCAGTTCATACATAGAAACAAGATGTGAGTCTGCTATAATGTGTACCAACTTGTTTCCGTGAGCACTATGCACGACTCTTGCTGCAGCGGGTAGTGTCCTTGGAAGGCAGTGAATTCGGTAAAAACTTGACATTATACCATTTTTTAATGTTCTCCGGCGGACTGACCTTCTACCTTAATATTCATATCGTGAATTAAGGTGCCATTGTCCATACTCTGCAGCGGATATACTCCTCATATACCTACCTAGTGTAACTCTCCGGATCACAGGATACGTGAATATATTTTCATAGAAGTGCGATTCTCAAAGAAGGTGGTACCGACCTGGAACAGTTTGCCACTCAACCTTCTCCTTCATATATGAAAGTAAGGTGTGCTTCTGTTATAAAGTCTACTAATTTGTTTCCGTTATCACTAAGCCTGTCACTCGCCATAGCACGTTTGGTTCTAGGAAGGTAATGTATTCGGTATAAGGAATGACTATATATCAAGTGCCAATTTTCTCCGATGGATTGACATTATGCTTTCATATTCATACCGCGAATTATGGTGGATATCGCCAATATTGCACCGCGGATTTACTCCGGGAATACATGGTCTGACTCTCGGAATCACAGAAGAGGTGATGCTATTGACTTAGCTGTGCGACACTTATAGGCGGTGGTAACGTTCTCAATTGGTTTGGCCCTCGATTTTGTGATTCGTACGTGAAATCATGAAGTCCATCACTAAAGTATATACTAATTTGCTTCTCTGAACACGAAGTTACACTCTTCAGGCAGCGGGATAGATTCTAGGAAGATAATGCCTCCGGTAGAAAGTTTGACTGTAACGTTCTGCAACAGTAGGACGGTCTATTTTAATACTCATTGAACTGTGGTGTCTATTGGAAACATTTTACGTGGCATTTTGTCCCAGAGTACCTCGTTTGACACTCAGAATCACAGGGTTAGTGAAGCTATTGACTTAGCCGTTCGTGTCCCAAACGTGGTGGTAACGATCTCAAACGATTTGACGCTCTACTTTAATATTCATATCATGAATTAAGGAGTTTAATAGCAATAATGATCAGCGGATTTACTCCCAGAATACCAGCTTTGGCTGTCGGTACCACAGGGTAAGTGATGCTGTTGATTTAGCTGCGCGACTCTCAAAGAAGGTGACAACGTTATCCAATGGTTTGATATTCGATCTCCAAATTCATACATGAAATTAATGTGCCCGTCGCTAAACGTCCACTAATTTTTTTCTCTGAACACGAAGTAATATCCACGATACTACTGGTTGTGTTCCAGGAAGGTAATTATTGGGTAAAAAGAATCATTTTGTGTTTTATTGATAATGTTCTCCGGCAGTTCGATTCAGTACCTTAATATTTATACCGTGAATTAAGTTGGCTAGGGACCAAACTGTTTCGGGGATTTATTCCCCGAATACCTAGTTTTACTATCGGAATCACAGAATGTGTGAAGCTATTGAACAAGGCGCTCGTCCCTCACTGAAGGTGGTAAAGTTCTCGAACCGTTTAACTCTGGAACTTCTATTTCATGATGAAAATTAAGGTGCTCGTCATTAAATTGTATACCGGTACATACCATTGATCACGGAGTTATACACTCGATACAGCGGGTCAGTTTTTCGGAGGATAAGACATTCTGTAAGCAGTTTGACCCTACACGAATAGGTAATAATCTACTCCAGCTTGACAACCTGCTTTGATATTCAAACCGTGAATTGAGGTGTCTATTGCCAATACTGTACACCGCCTTATCTCCCGGAATATCTGGTTTAGCATTCGGAATCACACGATATGTACAGCTATTGGCTTAGCAGTGTGTCTCTCACAGAAAGTGCTAACGGTCTCGAACGGTTCGACCCTCAATCCTCTCTTTCATAGATGAAATTAAGTTGCCCGTCACTAAAATTTATACTCTTTTGCTTCCCTGACCACGAAGACGTACTCTCGGTAGAGCGCGTTTTCTTCTCGGAAGGTACGGACTTCGGTGAAAAGATAGACTATGTACCTATAGTTACCGTTGCACAAACGTGTGACTCTCTACTTTAATAGTTATACCGGGAAGTGGAGCTTTTAATAACGATACTGTGCAGCGTAATAACATCCGGAATGACTGGTTTGAATCTCGGTATCACTGGATAGGTGAAGCTATTGACTTTGCCGTTCCTCTCTCGCAGAATGTGGTAACATTCTGGAACGGCTTCATCTTCGATCTTCTAATTCATGCATGGAATTAAGGTGCCAGTCGCTAGCAGGTCCACTACTTCGTTTCCGTGAATACTAAGCAAGACACTTCCAACGGCGGATTGGGCTTCTCGGAAGGTGCGGCCATCGGTAACAGGTTTGATTGTATATGATTGGGTAACGTTCTACAACGGTTTGCCGCTCGACCTTTATATTCATACCGTGGAACTGCGTGTCTAATGCCAATAATGCACCGCAGGTTTAGACACGTATTAACTGGATTGACTCTTGGCATCGCAGGATAGGTGAACCTATTGACGCAGCAGTCCGACACACAGAGACGATGGTAACGTTCTCGATAAGTTTGACTCTCGGTTTTGCTATTCATACATGAAGATACGATGTCTTTCTGCTAAAATGGTGACTGCACGACCACTGAGCGAGGCAATACATACAGCGCGTTAGACTACACGGATGGAAAGGCCTTCGGTAAAAAGTTTGACTCTGTACGAATGGGTAACTTTCTAAAACGGAATGACGGTCAGCATTAATATGCACTCCGTGATCTAAGGTGTCCATAGCAAAAACGATACTGGATATTTACTGCGGCGTACCTCGATTGTCTCTAATTGTCACAGGATTGGTTTATCTATTAACTAAGCTGTTCGTCACTCAAAGAATGTGGTAATGTCCCCGAAACGTTTGGCACCCGACCTTCTAATTCCTACATGAAATAAACATACCCGTCACGAAAATGTATACTAATTTCTTCCTCCAAACACCATGTCCTACATTGGATATAGCGCGTTAGGCTATAGGATGGTCTGGTCTTCAGTAAAACGTTTAACTTTACACCAATTGGTAACGGTCTCAAACGTTACGACGCTGTATTTTAATATTCAAACCGTGAATTAAGGTGTCAAATGCTAATAATGTTTAGCGGATTTACTCCCGAAATACCTGGCTTCACTTTCCAAATGACTGGATAGGTGAAGAAATTGTCATATCGGTTCGACTCTCAAAGGGTCAATGGCAAGAGCGGGATAGGTTCTTGGTAGGCAAGGTATCCGGTAAAAATTTTGACTTTATACAATTTGTTAAAGCTCTACAACAGTATGTCTCACTACTTGAATATTCATAGTGAGAATTACGGTGTCTGTTGCCAATACTGTTCAGCGGATTTATTCCAGGAATACAAGGCTTGACTCTCGGAATCACACGATAGATCAATCTACTGACTAAGCCGCTCGAGTCCTAATGAAAGTGGGAATGATCTCGAACTGTTTGACACTCGATCGTCTACTTCATACATGCAGCGAAGGTGCCCGTCACTGAAACGAATTCCTATTTCTTCCTCTGAATACGAAGTTATACTCTCGATACAGTGGGTTAGTCTTTCGCAGGGTAGGTCCTTTTGTAGCGTCCTTGACTTTATAGCAATTGGTAACGGTCTCAAACGGTTTGACATTCTATTTTAATATCCAAACCGTGAATTAAGGTGCTTTTTCCAAAATCCTTCAGCGTACTAATACCTAGAATACCTGGTTATACTCTCGGAATCGCAGGACAGTTGAAGATATTGACTAAGAATTTCGAATGTCGAAGAAGGTGGTCACGCTCCCGGACGGTTTGACCATAGATCCTCCTATTGATAAATGAAATTAAGGTAACC
The DNA here is from genome assembly GCF_051020765.1 of Lasioglossum baleicum. NCBI lineage: Eukaryota > Metazoa > Arthropoda > Insecta > Hymenoptera > Halictidae > Lasioglossum > Lasioglossum baleicum. Next base: position 14,727 of record NW_027469916.1, on the reverse strand, counting down.
GGCTGCTTTAATCTACTAATACGTTCCTGTGAAACCGGTGCAAGACAATCGCTACGGCGCCTTGCGTACTCGGAATGTATGGTATAGGTAATGAAGAATGATTTTATACCAAATGATGATGTCTCCGACGGTTTGAATCTCCACCTTAATATTCATGACGTGAATTACGGTGTCAATTGCCAATAGAGTTCAGCGCATTTTGGCATAGAACACGTGATCTGACTCCCGCAATCACAGGATAGGAGAAGCTATTGACTTTGACGTGAGACTTTCAAAGAGGGTAGGATCGTTCTGCAACGGTTCGACGATTTTGCTAGGCACACATGAAAAAGGCAGTACGTCAGCTCACATGTCATCTGATTCGCTTCCGTCAACTCTTAGGCATGGCACTTCGCGCAGAGGATTTGGTTCTCGGATAGTAACGTATTCGGTAAAAGGAATGACACTATAACTACTGGTAATGTTCTCGGACTATTCGACTCGCTACTTTAATACTCATGCCGTGAATTATGGTGTCTATTGCCAATACCATTCACCGGAATTTCTCCAAAAATACCAGGCTTGACTCTCGGCATCACTGGATAGGTGGTGCTATTGACTGATCCGTTCAACTCTCAAACAGGATGGTAATGTTCTCGAACGGTTTGACACTCGATCTCTTCTAATTCATGCATGAAATTAAGGTGCTCGTCAAAAATGTATACTATTTCTTTCCTCTGAACACAGTGTTATACTCCAAAAAAACCGAGTTAATATTTTGGAGGGCAAGGCATTCTGAACGTAGTTCAAGCCTATAACCTAAGGGATTGTTCTTCAACGGCCTGACGGCCTGCTTTATTACTCAAGCCGTGAATAAAGGAGTCTATTGCCCATCATACCCTTCAGCGGATTTACTTCCGCAATACCTGGTCTGCCTCTCCGAATCACAGAGTGGGTGAAACTATTGACTTCGCTCTTCGATCGTCAAAGATGGTGGTAGCGTTACCGAAGGCCAAGTCTGTCGATCTTTCTATTCATACATGAATATTTGGCTTCCGTATGCTAAAATGTCTACTAATTTGAATCCGTGAACACTAAGGAACACACAAGGTACAGCGTGTTAGGATCTCGGAAGGTAATGTAATTGATAAAAAGGCTGATTTCATAACAGTTGCTAGTATTCTTCAACGGATAATGTCTATATTTTAATTTTCATATCGCGAGATAAGGTGTTTATTGCCAGTATTTTTCATCGGATTGTCTTCCGTAATACCTGGTTTGACTCTCTGAATTACAGAATAGGTGAAGCTACTGTTTTAGCCGTCCGTCTCCAAACAAATTGGTAACATTTCCGAACGGTTTGACACACGAGCTTCTAATTCATACATAACGTTAAGGTTCCCGTCACTAAATTGTATAACAATTTGTTTGTCTGTGCCCGAGCTAATACTCACGATACAGAGGGACAGGATCTCCGAAGGTAAGGCCTACGGTAAAATGTTTGACCTTATACCTATTGGTAACGTACTACAACGGTTTGACGCTCTACATTAATATTTAAACCGTGAATTGCGTGGTCCACTAACAATAGCGTACAGCGGACTGACTCCCGGAATACCTGGTTCGACTATCGAAAAAACCTGGTATGTGAAGCCATTGACATAGCCGTTCGTCGCATAATGAAGGTTGGATCGTTCTCGCAAGGTTTCACGCCCAATTATTCTGTTCGTACATGCAAATAAGGTGTCAGCCTGCGAACATGTCTACTAACTTGTTTGCGTGCACTAAGCATGACACTCGCTACAGCGGGATAGGTCTTCGGAATGCATGGCAGTCTTCAACAAGCTTCACCCCACACTTGTAGTTAATGTTCTACATCGGTTTGACGGCCTGTTTCAATATCGAAACCGTGAATTAAGGTATCTGTAGCCCATACTGATGAGCGGATTTACTTGCGGACTACACGCTTTGCCTCTACGAACCACAGGGTAGGTGAAGCTATTGACATAGACGTTCGAATCTCAAAGAAGATGGTAACTTTCTCGAATGGTTCGACCGATTTTCTTATTCATAATGAAATTAAGGTACCCGTCACTCAAATGCTTACTAACTTGATCCTCTGAGCACGAAGTTATACTCCCGATGAAGCGGATAAGCTTCGCAGATGTTACGGCCTTCGATAGAATGCTTGAATTTATACAAAACGGGTAACGCTCCCAAACGGTTTGACGCTCTGCATTAATATTCTAGCCGTGAATTGAGGTGTCTAATAACAATGTTGTTCAGCAGAATAACTACCGGAATATCAGGATTGACTTTCGTTATCACAGGAATGGTGAAGCTATTGATCCAGTCATTCGTCTCTCACTGATGATGGAAACGATCTCGAGCGGTTTGGCCCACATCGTCTAATTCATACATGTACAGAAGGTGCCCGTCACTGAAATGAATACTAATTTCCTTCTCTGAACACGAAGTCATACTCTCGATACAACGGAATAATTTCGGTGAGGGTAAGGTCTTCGGAAAACTTTAGAATTTATAGCAATTGATAACGTCCTCAAATGATGAGGCGCTCTATTCTCATAGTCTAACCATGAAATAAGGTGTCAAATGCCAATGCCATTCAGTGGAATTACTCCCCGAATACCTGCCTTGACCCTCGGATTCACAGGATAGGTGTAGCTATTGATTTAGCCATTCGACTCTTGAAGAAGATGGCAACGTTCTCGCATGCTTTGACACTGGATCCTCCTATTCAATCATGGGTATAAGGTGTCCGAATGCTAAAATGATTTCATATTTGTTTCTGCGAAAATTAAGCAAGATAATTGCTACAGCGGGTTGGGACCGCTGTACGTAAGGTGTTGTGTAAATTTGATGACCTGATACCAATTGGATATGTTCTCCTATGGCTTAACTTTCAACTTTAATTTCATACAGTGAATTAACGTGTGTGTAGTGACAATACAGTTTTGCGGATTTACACCCGGAATAACAGGTTATGCTCTCGGAATCACAGGATAGGTGACGATATTGACTTATCCGTTCGACTCTTAAAGAGGGTAGTAACGTTCTCAAATGGTTTGACTCTCGATCCTCTAATTAGTACATGAAATTAATGTTCCCATCAGTACAGTGTATAGTAATGTCTTTCTCTGAACACGATGTCACACTCTCAATACCGCGGGTTAGTTTTACGGGCGGTAAGTCTTTCGGTAAATGGTTTGCATCTATATCAGCTGGTAGCGCTCCACAACGGGTTGACGGTCTGCTGTAATATTCATACGGTGTATTAATGTGTCCACTGCAAATACGTTTAAGCGATTTTACACCCGGGTACGAGGTTTGCCTCGGCACCATAGGATAGGTAAATCTGCTGACTTACCCGTTCGAATCTCAAAGAAGGTGGTTCGCTCTCCAACCGTTTGACACTCGATCTTCATAATGAAGTTATGGTACCCGTCACTAAATTGTTCACTAATCTGATCCTCTGAAAACGAAGTTATACTCTCGATACGGCGTGTTAGCTTCTCCGAATGTTGGACTATCGGAAACGTATTTGACGCAATACCAATAGGAATCGTTCTCCAACGGTTTTGCGGTCTGCATTAATATTCAAATCGTGAATTAAGGTGTCTATTGCCAATTCTGTGCAGCGGCTTTACTCCAGGTATTCGTGGTTTGACTTTCGGAATCGCAAGATGAGTGGAGCCATTGACTTACCGGTTCGAGGCACAAAGAGGGTGATATCGTTCACGAACGGTTTGACAATCGATCTTCTAATTCATGCACCAAGATATGGTGCCCGTCTCTTAACTGTCTACTAATGTGTTTCTCTGATCACGAAGTTATATTTTCTATGCAGCGGGTCAGGTCCTCGGAAGGTATGGCCTTCCGGAGTACCTTAGTCTTTATGCCACATAATAACGCTCTCAAACGGTTTCACCAACTATTTTAGTCTTCGAACCGTGAATAAACTGTATATAGCCAATACTGTTCCCTGAATTTATTCCAGGAATACCTGGTTTGACTCTCGGAATGCAGGATACGTGAAGTTATTGACTTAGCCGTTTGAATTTCAAATAGGGTGGTAACGTTCTGGAACTGTTTGACGCTCGCTCTTCCAATTTACACATGAAATTAAGATGCCCGTCACTAAAATGTATAATAATTTGCTTCTCTGAACACGAAGATATACTCTTGGTTCTGCGCGATAGGCTTTCAGTGGGTATGGCTATCTGTAAAGCGTTTCACCTTATACAAGTTGGTAGCATTCTGAAACTGATTGACGCTCTACTTTATTATACACGCCGTGGGTAACGGTGTTTATTGCCAATACTGTTCAGCGGATTTACTCCCAGATTACCTGGTTTGCTTCTCAGTATCGCTGGATCGGTGACGCTATTGACTTAGCTTTGCGTCTCTCAAGAAGGTTGGTAACGTTATCCAGCGGCTTGACTCTCGATCTTCTAATTCGTACATGAAGCTGAGGTGCCCGTATCTGAAATAAAGACCAACTTCTTTCTCTGATCACGAAGTTTTCTCTCCAAACGCCGACTTTGCTTCCACGATGGTCAGGCCATCGGTAAAGCGTTTGTCTTTATACCAATTGGCACTGATCCCAAACGGTTCGACGAACTACTTTCTTATTCAAACCATGAATTATGGTGTCTACTGGCAATACTATTCAGAGCATTTACTCCAGCAAAACATGGTTTGACTCTCCCAATCACGGTATAGGTGAAGCTGTTGACTTAGCCGTTCGTCTCACACAGTACGTTCATGTGTCCTTGAACGGCTTCCACCATCTTCGAATCCAAGCATGAAATTATGGCGCCCGTCACAGAAATGATCACTAATTTCATTCTCTAAACACGAGGTAATACTCTCGAAACAGGGGTCAGTTTTTCTGAGGGAATGGCATTCTGTAATTAGGTTTAACCCTACACGAATAGGTAATGTTCTACAACCTGCTGTAAGGCCTGCTTTTACATTCAAACCGTGAGTAGAGGGGGCCTCTTGCCAATACTGTATAGTGCATTTACTCCCGGAATATCTCGTTTGACTTTTTGAATCACAGGATAGTTGAAGCTCTTGACGTAGACGATCGTCCCTCAGAGCTGGTGGTAACGTTCTCGAACGCATTGACTCTCTATGTAGATATATATACACTTACACCTTTTCTTCGTACGCTAAAATGTCTACAAATTTGTTTCCATCCACATTAAGCAGGACACTCGCTACAGCGTGTCATGTTCACGGAAGGTATGGTATTCGGTAAAAGGAATGACCGTATGAGCATTGGTAATGTCCTCCGTGAATGATCGTGTCTATTGTCAATACTCTTCAGCGGATGTATTCCAGGAATACCTGGTTTGACATTCCGAATTGCCGGATAGGTGAAACTGTTGACTTAGACGTTCATCTCTCACAGAAGGTGGTAAAGTCTACGAACGGTTCGTCCCTCGATCTTCTAATTCATGCATGAAATGAATGTTCTCGGCACAAAAATGTATAATAGTTTGTACACGACATCACGGTGATATAATCCTGATACAGCGAGTCAGTTTTTTGGAGGGAAAGGCATTCTGTAACAATTTGGATCCTACACATATAGGTAATGTTCTACAACGGCTTCATGGGCAGCCTTAATATTCAAGACCTGAATTATGGTGACTAATGCCAATACGGTTCTGCGGATTTACTTCCGGAGTACCGTGTATGACTCTCGGAAACACAGGATAGGATAAGCTACTGACATATCTGTTCGGCTCTGCACGAAGATAGTAACGTGTTCGGATGGTTTGACTCACGATCATCCTACTCATACATGAAATTAAAGTATCCGTCTTGTAAAATGTCTGCTAATTTGTTTCCGTGAGCACTAAACAAAACACTCGCTACAGCGTGTTAGGTTCCCGGAGGGTACGGTATTCGGAAAAAAGAATGACTATATGCGAATGGGTACTGTTCGACGACGGTTTGACGCTGTACTTTAATATTTAAGCTTGAATTAAGGCATTTAATGGCAATAATGATCAGCGGATTTACTGCTGGAATACCAGCGTTGGCTGTCGGAATCACAGGGTAGGTGAAGCTGTTGACTTAGCTGCGCGACTATCAATGAAGGTGACAACGTAATATAATGGATTGACACTCGATCTCCTAATTCATACATGAAACTAAGGTGCCCGTCGCTAAACGTCTACTAATTTGTTTCTCTGAACACGAAGTAATACCCACGATACGGCGGGCTGTTTTCCGGGAAGGTAATTATTGGGTAAAAGGAATCATTTCGTTTTAATCCATAATCTTCTCCGGCGGTTCGACTCAGTACCTTAATATTTATACCGTAAGCTATATTGGCTAGGGACCAAATTGTTTCGGGGATTTACTCCCGAAATACCTAGTTTAACTTTCGGAATCACAGAATATGTGAAGCTATTGAACAAGCCGTTCGTTTCTCACAGTAGGTGGTAACGTTCTCGATCCGTTTAACCTCCGAACTTCTAATTCATGAATAAAATTATGGTGCTCGTCACTAAAATTTATACTAGTTCATACCTCTGATCATGGAGTTATACACTCGGTACAGCGGGTCAGTTTTCGGTGGGTAAGACATTCTGTAAGAAATTTGACCCTACCCGAATTAGGTAATACTCTATTCCGGCTTGACAACCTGCTTGATATTCAAACCGTGAATTGAGGTGTCTATTGCCAATACTGTACACCACATTTACTCCGGAATATCTGGTTTTGCATTTGAAATCTCACGATATGTACAGCTACTGACATTGCCGTTCATCTGTAATTGATGGTGGTAACGTTCTCGAACGGTTTGATACTCGTTTTTGTAATCCATACATGAAGATGAGGTGGCCGTCGCTGAAATGAATTCTAATTGCTTTCTCTGAAGACGAACGTATGCTGTTTTCGAAGCCGCTGTGGTTTGCGGTTGGTGAGCCCTTCGGTAAAATGTTTGGCTTTAGTCTCAATTGGAAACGAACTCATGCGGTTTGACAATCTACGTTAATATTAGGACCGTGAATTAGGTGTATACTCCCAATACTTTCAGCGGATTTAGTACCAGAGTAACTGTTTTGACAATCGGAATATCAAGAAAGGTGAAGCTATTGACATATCTGTGCCACCAGATGGTAGTGAGCGAACGCATACCAGTAATTGGTAGGCGTTCGAATCTCCGAGTGGGTGGTAACGTGCTCGAACTATTTGATCTTCGATCACCTAATACAGACACGAAATTAAGGTGCCTGCACTAAAATCTATTCTAATGACTGTCTCTAAACACGAAATTATACTCTCTGCGCTGTGGGTTATCTTCTCAGATGACTTCTGTCAAACGAATGACCTCATTCATAGAAAATGTTTTCCGAAGGTTTGACTGTGTACTACAATATTCATGTCGCGAATTAATTTGTCTATTGCCAACTCTGATCGGCGGAATTACTCCCGGAATACCTGGTCTGAGCCACGGGAATCAGAGGATAAGGGAAGATCTTGACTTAGCCCTTGTACTTTCAGACAGGGCGGTCTCGATCTCGAACGGTACGGCCCTTGATATTCTATTTCATAAACGAAAATAATATGTCCTTCACAAAAATGTACACTAATTTGCTTATCTTAATACGAAGATGTACTCTCGATACGACGGGATATTTTCTAATATGGTAAGGCCTGCGGTAAAATGTTTGACACTATACTAATAAGTGGCTTTCTACAACGGTCTGACTCTGTACGTTAATATGTATATCCCGAGCTAGGGTGTCTATTGCCAATACTGTTCAGCGGATTTACTCCAGGAATACCAGGTTTGGCTCTCGGAATCGGAGGATAGTGGAAGATATTGACGTCCCTCGCAGAAGGTGGCAACGTTCTCGAGCGATTTGACCATAGATATTCTAATTCATACGTGAAGTTAAGTTGCCCGTCTGTGAAATGGATACTAATTTTGTTCCCTGAACACGAAGTTATACTCTTGAAACTGCGGGTTATCTTCTCCGTAGGAAATGCTGTTGGTAAAGTGCTTGACTCTGTACGAATAGGTAATGTTCTGCAACGGTTTAACGGTCTGACATAACATTCGGAACCGTGAATTAAGGAGCCAATCGCCTAGACTCATCAGCGGATATACCCTAGGATTACCTGGATTGGTCTCCCGGGAATCGCAGGATAGGTGGAGCTATTGGCTAACGTGTGCGACGCTCAAGGAATTTGGTAACGTTATCCAACGGCATGACCCTCGATCTTCTAGTTCTTACATGAAATTAATGTGGCCGTCACTAAAATGTGTGCTATATTTGTTTCACAGATCACGAAATAATACTCTCGATACAGCGGGTGGGATTCTCGGAACGTAAGTTTCTCTGTTAAAGGATTGTCTGTATACCAATGAGTAGCGTTCAATCTTCTGATTCATACATGAAGTTAAGGTGACTGACACAGAAACGAATGCTAATTTCTTTCTCTGAAAACGAAGTTATAGTCTCGATATAGCGGGTTAGCTTCACCGATGATAAGTCTTATCCGTAAAGTGTTTGATCCTTCACGAGTAAGAAATATTCTGCAACGGCTTGACGGCCAGCTTCAATATTCAAACCGTTTATTAAGGTGCCAATTGCCGACACCCTTCAAAGATGTACTCTCAGATTACCTGGTCTGAGTCTGGGAATTGCTGGACAGGTGGAGCTATTGACTTATCCGTTCGACTGTCAAAGAGGGAGGCAACGTTCTGAGCGGTTTAACTCCCGATTTTGATATTTATACACGAAAACGTGGTGTCTGTCTGCTAACATGCCAACTAATCTGTTTCCGTGAGCACTAGGCATGACACTCGCTACAGAGGACTTTTTTCTAGGATGGTAATGTATTCGGTAGAAAGAATGACTCTGTACAATTGAGTTGTTCTCCGACGGATTGACCTTGTACTGTAATATTCATATCGCGAATGAAGGTGTCTGTTGCAAAACTGTTCAGTGGACCAACTCCGGGTATACCTGGCTTGTCTCTCGAGAAGACAAGATGGGTGTAGCTAGGTGCATAGCCGTTCGTCCATCACAGAAGTTGGTAACGTTCCGAACAGTTTGAAACTGGATCATCTAATTCATACACGAAATAAGTGCGCTCGTCGCTAGAACGTCTACTAATTCGTCCCACTGAACACGATGTTAAATTCCCGATACAGGCACGTTAGTTTTTCGGAGGTTATGGACTTCGGAAAAGTGTTTGACTTCACACCAATTTCCAACGCCCTAAAACGCTTTGACGCCCTACTGTAATATTCAAGCCGCGAATTAAGTTGTCAATTGCAAATAGTCTTCAGCGGACTTACTCTTGGTATTCCCGGGTTCACTCTCGCAGTCACGAGATAAGTGTGGCTATTGACTTAGCCGTTGGTCTCTAACAGCAGGTGGCAACGTTCTCGGACAGTTTGACACTCGATGATGATATTTCTCCACTGGCATGTGACATTCGTCGGCTGATAGGCCTGCTAACTTGCTGTAGTGCACATTAATCAGGACAATCACTACAGCGGGTTAGGTTCTCGGAAGTTATGTTATTCGTTATAGGGAATGTCTTTGTGCGCATTAATAATGGGCTCCGTCGGTTTGACTCTATACGTTAAGATTCATACCCTGAATTAAGGTGGCAGTTGCCTCTAAACTTCAGCATACTTACTCCCAGATTACCTGATTTCACTCTCGAAATCACTCGATAGGTGACGCAATAGACATAGCCGATCGTCTCTCACAGAAGATGGCAATGTTCTCGAGCGGTTTAGCACTCGATTATCTAGCACATACATGAAGTTAAGATGCCCGTCACTGAATTGTATACCAATTCATTCTGAGAACATGAACTTATACTCCGATGAAGCCGGTGATGTTCGCGGAAGGTAAGGCCTTCGGCAAAAAGAGTGACTGAATATCAATAGGTATCGTTCTACAGAGGGTTGTGTCTGTCCTTTAATATTTATAATCGTGATATAACGTGTATAATTCCAATTCTGTACTGGGGATATAGTCGCGGAATACCAGGCATGACTTTTTGAATGACAGGATAAATGAAGCTATGAGATAGCCGTTCGACTCTGAAGGAAGGTGACGTCGTTATCCAAGGAATTGATCATCCATCTTTAAGTCCGTTATGAAATTATGGTGACGGTGGCTAAAAGGGATAATAATGTGTTTCTCTGAGCACGAATTTACACTCTCGATACAGCGGGTCAGGTACTCGGAAGGTATGGCTTTCGGTAAAGGGCTAGACTTCATGCCAATAGGAAACTTGCTGCACCGGTTTGACGGACTGCTTTAATGTCGAAACCGTGAATTATGGTGCCTATTGCCTATATCGTACAGCACAATTTACACCCGGAATACCTGCTCTGACTCTCGGAACCACAGTATAGGTGCAGTTGTTGGCCTAGCCGTTCTACTAGCTTCTCGAACCCTTTGACTATCGATTTTGCCAATCATACATGAAAATGAGGTGTCCGTCTACTAAAATGCCCACTAGATTGTTAGCATGAACATTAATCACGACACTCTAGTCTGCGGGTTCGGATCTCGGAAGGCAACGTATTCGGTAAAGAGAACGACATTATAATTAACCCAAACCGCACACAGTAGTGGTAATCTACCATATGCAACTACAGGACCACTCCAGCCTTGTCGCTGATGAGGCGTAAGTACGTATACAGAGAATAATACGAATAACAGTAAATTTAACAAAATATTGTCTTACACCTACATTCAACTAATTCCAATGACACTTTTCTGAGAAATACAATGACTGTATAATTAAAAAAAAATTCTTAAAGAATCGTAACTATCAAAACAGCAAATTTTAGAATGTATAAATAAATGGAAGACTGAGAAGACATGAATGCGGCACAAAATCACGGATAAAGAAAATAACGAAGACAGTCCCGCAGGGCTGCTTCGACTGGCCGTACGGAACTACAAGACCACTATATCTGTGTCGCCTCGAAGCGTAGGTACGCATACTGAAAATGATGTAAAATAGCAATAGCTGTAACAAAATATTGTCATAAACGTACACGCAACAAATTCCAAAGTCGATTTTACTAAGAAATACAACAATTTTTCAAACTAAAAAATGAAAATATCATAATGGTAAATTACAGTATGTGTGAACTAACAAAGAATAAACTGCGAAGGAATGCATGCGTTACAATATTAAGACTAATGAAATTAACCAACATCATCCAGTAGTGCTTCTCCGATCTGCCGGTCGCAACTACAGGACCTCGCCAGTCGTGTCCCTCCGGCAACCTAGGTACGTATGAAGACACTCATATAAAACATCAAGAAGTTCAGCAATATATCCCTAAAGTCGTACAAACAACTAATTCCAGAGGCACTTTCTACTAGGAAATACAATCATTTAAATTTAAAATGAAAAGTAGTGTAAGAAATGCAAAATATAACAGTATATTTCAGTATGTATAAATAAATTGAAAACCGGGAAAAAATGCATACAGTAGAAATCGAGGTGAAATAAATTAAAGAAGACATCCAGTAGTGCCGATCATTTCCTGAAGTAATCAACTACAAGTCATCACCAGTCTAGACGCTCCGACATCGTAGCAACGTATACTGACACTCATTTAAAATAACTGTAAATATAACAAAATATTGTCGTAAATATAAACTCAACTAATTCAAAAGACACTTTTACGGAAAAAATACTATTATTTAAATATAATATGAAAATTTCAAAGAAAATTGAAAATATTGTAACAATGAATTGCAGTATTTAGAAATAAATTTAAATCTGCGAAAGAATAAATTCGGTACAAAAATGAAGGATGAAGAAGTTATAGGACAGTATCGTGCAGTGCCGCTTCGATCTGACGTATGCAACTACATGAACACACCAGCAATGTCGGTCCGGAAGCGTAGGTGCGCATTCAGGCAATCATATAAACAACAATAAGTTTAGCAAACTATTGTCATAAGGTACAATAAACTAATTGACAAGATACTTTTACTGAGAAATACATTTTTATGAATAAAAGTTGTGAACATTGTGAAAAATCGATAATGTCATAACAATGAAATACAGTATGCATAAATAAATGGAAAACATGGAAAAACGCATTCGGTACTTCATCGGGATTAATGACATGAACCAAATCCATCTCCCCACCGCTCCCATGTTCCGCTGGAAACTGCAAGTCCTCCGCCATTCGTGTCGCTCCGGCAGCATGTGTACGTACACTGACAGTCATATGAAATAACAACAAGCTTAACGAAACATTGTCAATAACGTTCGCTCAACTAGTTCCAAAGTCAGTTTTACTATGAAATACGATTTTTAAACAAAATATTGAATATGTGAAAGAAATTGGGAATATCAGAATAGTAAAGTGCATTGTGCATTTAATAATGGGCGACTGGGAAGAAATGGATACGGTACAAAACAAGGTTCGAGAAGTTAATGAAGACCATTCAGTAGTACCACTCCTATCTGCCGTAAGCAACTACAAGACCGCGACACTCGCGTCGCTCCGGCACCGCAGGTACGTATCCGGACAATCCAATATAATAACAGTAAGTTTAGCAAAGTATTATCATAAACGTGCACTGAACTAGTTTCAATGTCACTTTTACTACGATATTCAATTTCATAAACTTATAATTGATAATTTCAAAAAATCTACACTATCGTATCATTAAATCAGAATATGTATATATAAATGTAAAACTTGGAAGAAGTGCATACGGTACAGAATCAAAGCTGAAGAAGTTAACGTAGTGCAGCCAGTAGTGCTACTCCGACCGACCTACCGTACGCAGCTAGAAGGCCTCGCCAGTCGGGTAGCTCGGCACCGTAGGCACGTATGCAGACAATTATTTAAAATAGCAATATGTTTAACGAAACATTACCAATAGCGTACAGCCAACAAAATCGAAAGTCACTTTTACTAAGGAACACAAACTTTCAACACTATACCCGGACTGACAGTCGATTAATCGACTTTTTGTCCCAGCGCTTACCGACCGGCAATCGATTAATCGACTTTTAGTCTTTAAGCGTCTCATCGGCAGGTAGCGATTAATCGATTTTTTTCTTTATAAATCCGTTACATTCTGTTAGGATTGGCTGACGGGTATCAGGCATTTCTTACTCTCTAGTCAGAAGCATGTTGCTTTGTTCTGTGTTCCGTGGTCATACTAAACTATTTGGAAGACACCGGTACGGCCTTCCATCAGCCGAGCCTTTCGTGCCAGTTGACAATCGGTCACGATATTTCCGGTGAATTGTTGCCTTTGAAAAGGTCCTTATTACTTATTTTATAAAACGTCTTGTGGTCCGAAGCACGAAAAGCTAAAACAATAATTTACAGAAGTACCGATGACTTGGCTGACAATGGTTCAGTTGGGGCTTCACGTGCTCTACCTGTGTGGCATTCCCAGGCCGTAGCGCGTGGCCGTAAATATCGAGTAGTCAAAAAAAACGGCAAATGCTGTATGACACCGCGTAATTTATTAGTACACCTCACCTTGATGGACGGGGCTTCCACCACCTCCGTCTCGTGTGGGAGGACTTTCTCTTTCTTCATGACCAATACGAGGACCAAGGAAACGCCCCTTGGCCCCAAACTGCCAATCATGACCGATGTCCCCTATTTAGCGATATCGACGATTTTTCAAAACTCATATTGGGAAATCTTGGAGGAAGTATAAAAGCTTCCTTCGAAACTTCGAACAGTACTTCGATAAAAGCACCCGTATTTTTAAACAATTTCTAAGAATTTAGCATTCGCGATGAACGAAAGGGTGAAAGTTGGTGAGTTTTATCTCGATGGCCTGTCAGATTGCCTTGACAGTGCGTCAGCAAGTGATACCGATGGCGAAAGTCATAGGAGTGTTGTGATTATTCGAAGCGATCTTCTTTATTACCACTAATATACAGTGATTCAGAAGATGATGGTAAAATGACAACGTTGAAGACAATAATGATGCTTGGTCGACCGAACGACATGACGATAATTTTGGAAACTTCCGAAGGCAGCTCTGGCGTAAAAATAATGCCACGTTCCTTTGAAAGTATAATGGGTGTTGTAAATTTATTCATTGGAAATGCCCTGCTTGAGCACATGGTGCGGGAATCCAATAGACATCATTATCAAGCAACAGAAAAATATAAAATTATGGCGAAATCAAAAAAATGTACCGGCATCACATTACCTGAAATGGAGAAATTTTTGGGCCTGAAAGTTCTAATGGAACAAGAACGGAAGGACGCTTTCTACGACAATTGGTCCACGGATCCCACTATTAAAACACCATTCTTCTCAAAAGTAATGAGCAGGAACCGATTATTAAAAATAATGCAGTGCTGGAATTTTTGTAATAATGACATCATTTCTCACAATTCTAACAGACTTGCGAAAGTCCAGCCTGTCGTCGATTGTTTGAAGGAAGAATTTAATGATGTGTATAAACCATAGCAACAATTGTCCCTTGATGAATGTATAATTCCGTGGAGAGGTAGACTTTCAATCAAAACGTATAATCCCACTAAAATCACAAAATACGGAATATTAACCAGAGCGCTGACTGAAGCTCCTACAGGGTACGTATGTAACTTCTGCGTATATACTGATCATGGAAAAAAATTAGAAGATACGATGTTATCGGACATTGAACCGTGTAAGAATATGTGGCACCACATCTATGAAGACAATTATTTCAATAG
>NW_027469915.1:0-53683 GCF_051020765.1 Lasioglossum baleicum | reverse complement strand
CCGAATCGAAGTTTCTGTGCCAATTTCGCATATTTGCATGCAAACTCACTGATCTACCACGCGAAACAGCGATTCCGCACAGAAATACACTTCTGGAACGAAGAATCGTCGAGTCTGACATAAGCTCGAATAAATCGTGATCGTGGTTGCCGCATCGGAGTTTCTGTGCCAATTTCGCATATTTGCATGCAAATGCACTGATCTAGCACGCGAAACAGCGATTCCGCACAGAAATACACTTCTGAAACGAAGAATCGTCGAATCTGACATAAGCTCGAATAAATCGTGATCGTGCTTGCCGCACCGGAGTTTCTGTGCCAATTTCGCATATTTGCATGCAAACCCACTGATCTAGCACGCGAAACAGCGATTCCGCACAGAAATACACTTCTGAAACGAAGAATCGTCGAATCTGACAGAAGCTCGAATAAATCGTGATCGTGCTAGCAGAATCGGAGTTTCTGTGCCAATTTCGCTTCGTTGCATGCAAATGCACTGATTTGGCACGCGAAACAACGATTCCGCACAGAAATACACATCTGAAACGAAGAATCGTCGAATCTGACATAAGCTCGAATAAATCGTGATCGTGCTTGCCGCACCGGAGTTTCTGTGCCAATCTCGCTTCGTTGCATGCAAATGCACTGATCTAGGACGCGAAACAGCGATTCCGCACAGAAATACATTTCTGAAACGAAGAATCGTCGAATCTGACATAAGCTCGAATAAATTGTGATCTGCTTGCCGAATCGGAGTTTCTGTGGCAATTTCGCATATTTGCATGCAAATGCACTGATCTAGCACGCGAAACAGCGATTCCGCACAGAAATACACTTCTGAAACAAAGAATCGTCGAATCTGACAGAAGCTCGAATAAATCGTGATCGTGCTAGCAGAATCGGAGTTTCTGTGCCAATTTCGCTTCGTTGCATGCAAATGCACTGATCTGGCACGCGAAACAACGATTCCGCACAGAAATACACTTCTGAAACGAAGAATCGTCGAATCTGATATAAGCTCGAATAAATCGTGATCGTGGTGCCGCACCGGAGTTTCTGTGCCAATTTCGCATATTTGCATGCAAACTCACTGATCTAGCACGCGAAACAGCGATTCCGCACAGAAATACACTTCTGAAACGAAGAATCGTCGAATCTGACAGAAGCTCGAATAAATCGTGATCGTGCTAGCAGAATCGGAGTTTCTGTGCCAATTTCGCTTCGTTGCATGCAAATGCACTGATCTGGCACGCGAAACAACGATTCCGCACAGAAATTACACATCTGAAACGAAGAATCGTCGAATCTGACATAAGCTCGAATAAATCGTGATCGTGCTTGCCGCACCGGAGTTTCTGTGCCAATCTCGCTTCGTTGCATGCAAATGCACTGATCTAGGACGCGAAACAGCGATTCCGCACAGAAATACATTTCTGAAACGAAGAATCGTCGAATCTGACATAAGGTCGAATAAATGGTGTTCGTGCTTGCCGAATCGGAGTTTCTGTGCCAATTTCGCATATGTGCATGCAAACCCACTGATCTAGCACGCAAAACAGCGATTCCGCACAGAAATACTCTTCTGATATGAAGAATCGTCGAATCCAACATAAGATCGAATAAATCGAGATCGTGCTTGCCGCATCGGAGTTTCTGTGCCAATTTCGCTTCGTTGCATGTAAATGCACTGATCTAGCACGCGAAACAGCGATTCCGCACAGAAATACACTTCTGATACGAAGAATCGTCGAATCTGACATAAGGTCGAATAAATGGTGATCGTGCTAGCAGAATCGGAGTTTCTGTGCCAATTTCGCATATTTGCATGCAAACCCACTGATCTAGCACGCGAAACAGCGATTCCGCACAGAAATACACTTCTGAAACGAAGAATCGTCGAATCTGACATAAGCTCGAATAAATCGTGATCGTGCTTGCCGCATCAGAGTTTCTGTACCAATTTCGCGTCGTTGCATGCAAATGCACTGATCTAGCACGCGAAAGAACGATTCCGCACAGAAATACACTTCTGAAACGAAGAATCGTCCAATTTGACATAACCTCGAATGAATCGTGATCGTTCTTGCCGAATCGAAGTTTCTGTGCCAATTTCGCATATTTGCATGCAAACTCACTGATCTAGCACGCAAAACAGCGATTCCGCACAGAAATACGCTTCTGAAACGAAGAATCGTCGAATCTGACATAAGCTCGAATAAATCGTAATCGTGCTTGCCGAATCGGAGTTTCTGTGCCAATTTCGCATATTTGCATGTAAATGCACTGATCTAGCACGCGAAACAACGATTCCGCACAGAAATACACTTCGGAAACGAAGAATCGTCGAATCTGACATAAGCTCGAATAAATCGTGATCGTGCTTGCCGAATCGGAGTTTCTGTGCCAATTTCGCATATTTGCATGTAAATGCACTGATCTAGCACGCGAAACAACGATTCCGCACAGAAATACACTTCGGAAACGAAGAATCGTCGAATCTGACATAAGCTCGAATAAATCGTGATCGTGCTTGCCGCACCGGAGTTTCTGTGCCAATTTCGCTTCGTTGCATGCAAATGCACTGATCTAGCACGCGAAACAACGATTCCGCACAGAAATACACTTCTGAAACGAAGAATCGTCGAATCTGACATAAGCTCGAATAAATCGTGATCGTGCTTGCCGCACCGGAGTTTCTGTGCCAATTTCGCTTCGTTGCATGCAAATGCACTGATCTAACACGCGAAACAGCGATTCCGCACAGAAATACACTTCTGATACGAAGAATCGTCGAATCTGACATAAGGTCGAATAAATGGTGATCGTGCTTGCCGAATCGGAGTTTCTGTGCCAATTTCGCTTCGTTGCATGCAAATGCACTGATCTAACACGCGAAACAGCGATTCCGCACAGAACTACACTTCTGATACGAAGAATCGTCGAATCTGACATAAGGTCGAATAAATCGTGATCGTGCTTGCCGCACCGGAGTTTCTGTGCCAATTTCGCTTCGTTGCATGCAAATGCACTGATCTAGCACGCAAAACAGCGATTCCGCACAGAAATACGCTTCTGAAACGAAGAATCGTCGAATCTGACATAAGCTCGAATAAATCGTGATCGTGCTTGCCGCACCGGAGTTTCTGTGCCAATTTCGCTTCGTTGCATGCAAATGCACTGATCTAGCACGCGAAACAGCGATTACGCACAGAAATACACTTCTGAAACGAAGAATCGTCGAATCTGACATAAGGTCGAATAAATCGTGATCGTGCTTGCCGCACCGGAGTTTCTGTGCCAATCTCGCTTCGTTGCATGCAAATGCACTGATCTAGGACGCGAAACAGCGATTCCGCACAGAAATACATTTCTGAAACGAAGAATCGTCGAATCTGACATAAGGTCGAATAAATGGTGTTCGTGCTTGCCGAATCGGAGTTTCTGTGCCAATTTCGCATATGTGCATGCAAACCCACTGATCTAGCACGCAAAACAGCGATTCCGCACAGAAATACTCTTCTGATATGAAGAATCGTCGAATCCAACATAAGATCGAATAAATCGAGATCGTGCTTGCCGCATCGGAGTTTCTGTGCCAATTTCGCTTCGTTGCATGTAAATGCACTGATCTAGCACGCGAAACAGCGATTCCGCACAGAAATACACTTCTGATACGAAGAATCGTCGAATCTGACATAAGGTCGAATAAATGGTGATCGTGCTAGCAGAATCGGAGTTTCTGTGCCAATTTCGCATATTTGCATGCAAACCCACTGATCTAGCACGCGAAACAGCGATTCCGCACAGAAATACACTTCTGAAACGAAGAATCGTCGAATCTGACATAAGCTCGAATAAATCGTGATCGTGCTTGCCGCATCAGAGTTTCTGTACCAATTTCGCGTCGTTGCATGCAAATGCACTGATCTAGCACGCGAAAGAACGATTCCGCACAGAAATACACTTCTGAAACGAAGAATCGTCCAATTTGACATAACCTCGAATGAATCGTGATCGTTCTTGCCGAATCGAAGTTTCTGTGCCAATTTCGCATATTTGCATGCAAACTCACTGATCTAGCACGCAAAACAGCGATTCCGCACAGAAATACGCTTCTGAAACGAAGAATCGTCGAATCTGACATAAGCTCGAATAAATCGTAATCGTGCTTGCCGAATCGGAGTTTCTGTGCCAATTTCGCATATTTGCATGTAAATGCACTGATCTAGCACGCGAAACAACGATTCCGCACAGAAATACACTTCGGAAACGAAGAATCGTCGAATCTGACATAAGCTCGAATAAATCGTGATCGTGCTTGCCGAATCGGAGTTTCTGTGCCAATTTCGCATATTTGCATGTAAATGCACTGATCTAGCACGCGAAACAACGATTCCGCACAGAAATACACTTCGGAAACGAAGAATCGCCGAATCTGACATAAGCTCGAATAAATCGTGATCGTGCTTGCCGCACCGGAGTTTCTGTGCCAATTTCGCTTCGTTGCATGCAAATGCACTGATCTAGCACGCGAAACAACGATTCCGCACAGAAATACACTTCTGAAACGAAGAATCGTCGAATCTGACATAAGCTCGAATAAATCGTGATCGTGCTTGCCGCACCGGAGTTTCTGTGCCAATTTCGCTTCGTTGCATGCAAATGCACTGATCTAACACGCGAAACAGCGATTCCGCACAGAAATACACTTCTGATACGAAGAATCGTCGAATCTGACATAAGGTCGAATAAATGGTGATCGTGCTTGCCGAATCGGAGTTTCTGTGCCAATTTCGCTTCGTTGCATGCAAATGCACTGATCTAACACGCGAAACAGCGATTCCGCACAGAACTACACTTCTGATACGAAGAATCGTCGAATCTGACATAAGGTCGAATAAATCGTGATCGTGCTTGCCGCACCGGAGTTTCTGTGCCAATTTCGCTTCGTTGCATGCAAATGCACTGATCTAGCACGCAAAACAGCGATTCCGCACAGAAATACGCTTCTGAAACGAAGAATCGTCGAATCTGACATAAGCTCGAATAAATCGTGATCGTGCTTGCCGCACCGGAGTTTCTGTGCCAATTTCGCTTCGTTGCATGCAAATGCACTGATCTAGCACGCGAAACAGCGATTACGCACAGAAATACACTTCTGAAACGAAGAATCGTCGAATCTGACATAAGGTCGAATAAATGGTGATCGTGCTTGCCGAATCGGAGTTTCTGTGCCAATTTCGCATATTTGCATGCAAACCCACTGATCTAGCACGCGAAACAGCGATTCCGCACAGAAATACACTTCTGAAACGAAGAATCGTCGAATCTGACATAAGCTCGAATAAATCGTGATCGTGCTTGCCGCACCGGAGTTTCTGTGCCAATTTCGCTTTGTTGCATGCAAATGCACTGATCTAGCACGCGAAACAGCGATTCCGCACAGAAATACACTTCTGAAACGAAGAATCGTCGAATCTGACATAAGGTCGAATAAATGGTGATCGTGCTTGCCGCATCGGAGTTTCTGTGCCAATTTCGCTTCGTTGCATGTAAATGCACTGTTCTAGCACGCGAAACAACGATTCCGCACAGAAATACACTTCTGAAACGAAGAATCGTCGAATCTGACATAAGCTCGAATAAATCGTGATCGTGGTGCCGCACCGGAGTTTCTGTGCCAATTTCGCTTCGTTGCATGCAAATGCACTGATCTAGCACGCGAAACAGCGATTCCGCACAGAAATACACTTCGGAAACGAAGAATCGTCGAATCTGACATAAGCTCGAATAAATCGTGATCGTGCTTGCCGAATCGGAGTTTCTGTGCCAATTTCGCATATTTGCATGCAAACTCACTGATCTAGCACGCGAAACAGCGATTCCGCACAGAAATACACTTCTGAAACGAAGAATCGTCGAATCTGACAGAAGCTCGAATAAATCGTGATCGTGCTAGCAGAATCGGAGTTTCTGTGCCAATTTCGCTTCGTTGCATGCAAATGCACTGATCTGGCACGCGAAACAACGATTCCGCACAGAAATACACATCTGAAACGAAGAATCGTCGAATCTGACATAAGCTCGAATAAATCGTGATCGTGCTTGCCGCACCGGAGTTTCTGTGCCAATCTCGCTTCGTTGCATGCAAATGCACTGATCTAGGACGCGAAACAGCGATTCCGCACAGAAATACATTTCTGAAACGAAGAATCGTCGAATCTGACATAAGGTCGAATAAATGGTGTTCGTGCTTGCCGAATCGGAGTTTCTGTGCCAATTTCGCATATGTGCATGCAAACCCACTGATCTAGCACGCAAAACAGCGATTCCGCACAGAAATACTCTTCTGATATGAAGAATCGTCGAATCCAACATAAGATCGAATAAATCGAGATCGTGCTTGCCGCATCGGAGTTTCTGTGCCAATTTCGCTTCGTTGCATGTAAATGCACTGATCTAGCACGCGAAACAGCGATTCCGCACAGAAATACACTTCTGATACGAAGAATCGTCGAATCTGACATAAGGTCGAATAAATGGTGATCGTGCTAGCAGAATCGGAGTTTCTGTGCCAATTTCGCATATTTGCATGCAAACCCACTGATCTAGCACGCGAAACAGCGATTCCGCACAGAAATACACTTCTGAAACGAAGAATCGTCGAATTTGACATAAGCTCGAATAAATCGTGATCGTGCTTGCCGCATCAGAGTTTCTGTACCAATTTCGCGTCGTTGCATGCAAATGCACTGATCTAGCACGCGAAAGAACGATTCCGCACAGAAATACACTTCTGAAACGAAGAATCGTCCAATTTGACATAACCTCGAATGAATCGTGATCGTTCTTGCCGAATCGAAGTTTCTGTGCCAATTTCGCATATTTGCATGCAAATGCACTGATTTAGCACGCGAAACAGCGATTCCGCACAGAAATACACTTCTGAAACGAAGAATCGTCGAATCTGACATAAGGTCGAATAAATCGTGATCGTGCTTGCCGCACCGGAGTTTCTGTGCCAATTTCGCTTCGTTGCATGCAAATGCACTGATCTAGCACGCAATACAGCGATTCCGCTCAGAAATACGCTTCTGAAACGAAGAATCGTCGAATCTGACATAAGCTCGAATAAATCGTAATCGTGCTTGCCGAATCGGAGTTTCTGTGCCAATTTCGCTTCGTTGCATGCAAATGCACTGATCTAGCACGCGAAACAACGATTCCGTACAGAAATACACTTCTGAAACGAAGAATCGTCGAATCTGACATAAGCTCGAATAAATCGTGATCGTGCATGCCGCACCGGAGTTTCTGTGCCAATTTCGCTTCGTTGCATGCAAATGCACTGATCTAACACGCGAAACAGCGATTCCGCACAGAAATACACTTCTGATACGAAGAATCGTCGAATCTGACATAAGGTCGAATAAATGGTGATCGTGCTTGCCGAATCGGAGTTTCTATGCCAATTTCGCTTCGTTGCATGCAAATGCACTGATCTAACACGCGAAACAGCGATTCCGCACAGAAATACACTTCTGATACGAAGAATCGTCGAATCTGACATAAGGTCGAATAAATCGTGATCGTGCTTGCCGCACCGGAGTTTCTGTGCCAATTTCGCTTCGTTGCATGCAAATGCACTGATCTAGCACGCAAAACAGCGATTCCGCACAGAAATACGCTTCTGAAACGAAGAATCGTCGAATCTGACATAAGGTCGAATAAATCGTAATCGTGCTTGCCGAATCGGAGTTTCTGTGCCAATTTCGCATATTTGCATGTAAATGCACTGATCTAGCACGCGAAACAACGATTCCGCACAGAAATACACTTCGGAAACGAAGAATCGTCGAATCTCACATAAGCTCGAATAAATCGTGATCGTGCTTGCCGAATCGGAGTTTCTGTGCCAATTTCGCATATTTGCATGTAAATGCACTGATCTAGCACGCGAAACAACGATTCCGCACAGAAATACACTTCGGAAACGAAGAATCGTCGAATCTGACATAAGCTCGAATAAATCGTGATCGTGCTTGCCGCACCGGAGTTTCTGTGCCAATTTCGCTTCGTTGCATGCAAATGCACTGATCTAGCACGCGAAACAACGATTCCGCACAGAAATACACTTCTGAAACGAAGAATCGTCGAATCTGACATAAGCTCGAATAAATCGTGATCGTGCTTGCCGCACCGGAGTTTCTGTGCCAATTTCGCTTCGTTGCATGCAAATGCACTGATCTAACACGCGAAACAGCGATTCCGCACAGAAATACACTTCTGATACGAAGAATCGTCGAATCTGACATAAGGTCGAATAAATGGTGATCGTGCTTGCCGAATCGGAGTTTCTGTGCCAATTTCGCTTCGTTGCATGCAAATGCACTGATCTAACACGCGAAACAGCGATTCCGCACAGAAATACACTTCTGATACGAAGAATCGTCGAATCTGACATAAGGTCGAATAAATCGTGATCGTGCTTGCCGCACCGGAGTTTCTGTGCCAATTTCGCTTCGTTGCATGCAAATGCACTGATCTAGCACGCAAAACAGCGATTCCGCACAGAAATACGCTTCTGAAACGAAGAATCGTCGAATCTGACATAAGCTCGAATAAATCGTGATCGTGCTTGCCGCACCGGAGTTTCTGTGCCAATTTCGCTTCGTTGCATGCAAATGCACTGATCTAGCACGCGAAACAGCGATTACGCACAGAAATACACTTCTGATACGAAGAATCGTCGAATCTGACATAAGGTCGAATAAATGGTGATCGTGCTTGCCGAATCGGAGTTTCTGTGCCAATTTCGCATATTTGCATGCAAATGCACTGATCTAGCACGCGAAACAGCGATTCCGCACAGAAATACACTTCTGAAACGAAGAATCGTCGAATCTGACATAAGCTCGAATAAATCGTGATCGTGCTTGCCGCACCGGAGTTTCTGTGCCAATTTCGCATATTTGCATGCAAACCCACTGATCTAGCACGCAAAACAGCGATTCCGCACAGAAATACTCTTCTGATATGAAGAATCGTCGCATCCAACATAAGATCGAATAAATCGTGATCGTGCTTGCCGAATCGGAGTTTCTGTGCCAATTTCGCTTCGTTGCATGCAAATGCACTGATCTAGCACGCGAAACAACGATTCCGTACAGAAATACACTTCTGAAACGAAGAATCGTCGAATCTGACATAAGCTCGAATAAATCGTGATCGTGCATGCCGCACCGGAGTTTCTGTGCCAATTTCGCTTCGTTGCATGCAAATGCACTGATCTAACACGCGAAACAGCGATTCCGCACAGAAATACACTTCTGATACGAAGAATCGTCGAATCTGACATAAGGTCGAATAAATCGTGATCGTGCTTGCCGCACCGGAGTTTCTGTGCCAATTTCGCTTCGTTGCATGCAAATGCACTGATCTAGCACGCAAAACAGCGATTCCGCACAGAAATACGCTTCTGAAACGAAGAATCGTCGAATCTGACATAAGCTCGAATAAATCGTAATCGTGCTTGCCGAATCGGAGTTTCTGTGCCAATTTCGCATATTTGCATGTAAATGCACTGATCTAGCACGCGAAACAACGATTCCGCACAGAAATACACTTCGGAAACGAAGAATCGTCGAATCTGACATAAGCTCGAATAAATCGTGATCGTGCTTGCCGAATCGGAGTTTCTGTGCCAATTTCGCATATTTGCATGTAAATGCACTGATCTAGCACGCGAAACAACGATTCCGCACAGAAATACACTTCGGAAACGAAGAATCGTCGAATCTGACATAAGCTCGAATAAATCGTGATCGTGCTTGCCGCACCGGAGTTTCTGTGCCAATTTCGCTTCGTTGCATGCAAATGCACTGATCTAGCACGCGAAACAACGATTCCGCACAGAAATACACTTCTGAAACGAAGAATCGTCGAATCTGACATAAGCTCGAATAAATCGTGATCGTGCTTGCCGCACCGGAGTTTCTGTGCCAATTTCGCTTCGTTGCATGCAAATGCACTGATCTAACACGCGAAACAGCGATTCCGCACAGAAATACACTTCTGATACGAAGAATCGTCGAATCTGACATAAGGTCGAATAAATGGTGATCGTGCTTGCCGAATCGGAGTTTCTGTGCCAATTTCGCATATTTGCATGCAAATGCACTGATCTAGCACGCGAAACAGCGATTCCGCACAGAAATACACTTCTGAAACGAAGAATCGTCGAATCTGACATAAGCTCGCATAAATCGTGATCGTGCTTGCCGCACCGGAGTTTCTGTGCCAATTTCGCATATTTGCATGCAAACCCACTGATCTAGCACGCAAAACAGCGATTCCGCACAGAAATACTCTTCTGATATGAAGAATCGTCGAATCCAACATAAGATCGAATAAATCGTGATCGTGCTTGCCGAATCGGAGTTTCTGTGCCAATTTCGCTTCGTTGCATGCAAATGCACTGATCTAGCACGCGAAACAATGATTCCGTACAGAAATACACTTCTGAAACGAAGAATCGTCGAATCTGACATAAGCTCGAATAAATCGTGATCGTGCATGCCGCACCGGAGTTTCTGTGCCAATTTCGCTTCGTTGCATGCAAATGCACTGATCTAACACGCGAAACAGCGATTCCGCACAGAAATACACTTCTGATACGAAGAATCGTCGAATCTGACATAAGGTCGAATAAATGGTGATCGTGCTTGCCGAATCGGAGTTTCTGTGCCAATTTCGCTTCGTTGCATGCAAATGCACTGATCTAACACGCGAAACAGCGATTCCGCACAGAAATACACTTCTGATACGAAGAATCGTCGAATCTGACATAAGGTCGAATAAATCGTGATCGTGCTTGCCGCACCGGAGTTTCTGTGCCAATTTCGCTTCGTTGCATGCAAATGCACTGATCTAGCACGCAAAACAGCGATTCCGCACAGAAATACACTTCTGATACGAAGAATCGTCGAATCTGACATAAGGTCGAATAAATGGTGATCGTGCTTGCCGAATCGGAGTTTCTATGCCAATTTCGCTTCGTTGCATGCAAATGCACTGATCTAACACGCGAAACAGCGATTCCGCACAGAAATACACTTCTGATACGAAGAATCGTCGAATCTGACATAAGGTCGAATAAATCGTGATCGTGCTTGCCGCACCGGAGTTTCTGTGCCAATTTCGCTTCGTTGCATGCAAATGCACTGATCTAGCACGCAAAACAGCGATTCCGCACAGAAATACGCTTCTGAAACGAAGAATCGTCGAATCTGACATAAGGTCGAATAAATCGTAATCGTGCTTGCCGAATCGGAGTTTCTGTGCCAATTTCGCATATTTGCATGTAAATGCACTGATCTAGCACGCGAAACAACGATTCCGCACAGAAATACACTTCGGAAACGAAGAATCGTCGAATCTCACATAAGCTCGAATAAATCGTGATCGTGCTTGCCGAATCGGAGTTTCTGTGCCAATTTCGCATATTTGCATGTAAATGCACTGATCTAGCACGCGAAACAACGATTCCGCACAGAAATACACTTCGGAAACGAAGAATCGTCGAATCTGACATAAGCTCGAATAAATCGTGATCGTGCTTGCCGCACCGGAGTTTCTGTGCCAATTTCGCTTCGTTGCATGCAAATGCACTGATCTAGCACGCGAAACAACGATTCCGCACAGAAATACACTTCTGAAACGAAGAATCGTCGAATCTGACATAAGCTCGAATAAATCGTGATCGTGCTTGCCGCACCGGAGTTTCTGTGCCAATTTCGCTTCGTTGCATGCAAATGCACTGATCTAACACGCGAAACAGCGATTCCGCACAGAAATACACTTCTGATACGAAGAATCGTCGAATCTGACATAAGGTCGAATAAATGGTGATCGTGCTTGCCGAATCGGAGTTTCTGTGCCAATTTCGCTTCGTTGCATGCAAATGCACTGATCTAACACGCGAAACAGCGATTCCGCACAGAAATACACTTCTGATACGAAGAATCGTCGAATCTGACATAAGGTCGAATAAATCGTGATCGTGCTTGCCGCACCGGAGTTTCTGTGCCAATTTCGCTTCGTTGCATGCAAATGCACTGATCTAGCACGCAAAACAGCGATTCCGCACAGAAATACGCTTCTGAAACGAAGAATCGTCGAATCTGACATAAGCTCGAATAAATCGTGATCGTGCTTGCCGCACCGGAGTTTCTGTGCCAATTTCGCTTCGTTGCATGCAAATGCACTGATCTAGCACGCGAAACAGCGATTACGCACAGAAATACACTTCTGATACGAAGAATCGTCGAATCTGACATAAGGTCGAATAAATGGTGATCGTGCTTGCCGAATCGGAGTTTCTGTGCCAATTTCGCATATTTGCATGCAAATGCACTGATCTAGCACGCGAAACAGCGATTCCGCACAGAAATACACTTCTGAAACGAAGAATCGTCGAATCTGACATAAGCTCGAATAAATCGTGATCGTGCTTGCCGCACCGGAGTTTCTGTGCCAATTTCGCATATTTGCATGCAAACCCACTGATCTAGCACGCAAAACAGCGATTCCGCACAGAAATACTCTTCTGATATGAAGAATCGTCGCATCCAACATAAGATCGAATAAATCGTGATCGTGCTTGCCGAATCGGAGTTTCTGTGCCAATTTCGCTTCGTTGCATGCAAATGCACTGATCTAGCACGCGAAACAACGATTCCGTACAGAAATACACTTCTGAAACGAAGAATCGTCGAATCTGACATAAGCTCGAATAAATCGTGATCGTGCATGCCGCACCGGAGTTTCTGTGCCAATTTCGCTTCGTTGCATGCAAATGCACTGATCTAACACGCGAAACAGCGATTCCGCACAGAAATACACTTCTGATACGAAGAATCGTCGAATCTGACATAAGGTCGAATAAATCGTGATCGTGCTTGCCGCACCGGAGTTTCTGTGCCAATTTCGCTTCGTTGCATGCAAATGCACTGATCTAGCACGCAAAACAGCGATTCCGCACAGAAATACGCTTCTGAAACGAAGAATCGTCGAATCTGACATAAGCTCGAATAAATCGTAATCGTGCTTGCCGAATCGGAGTTTCTGTGCCAATTTCGCATATTTGCATGTAAATGCACTGATCTAGCACGCGAAACAACGATTCCGCACAGAAATACACTTCGGAAACGAAGAATCGTCGAATCTGACATAAGCTCGAATAAATCGTGATCGTGCTTGCCGAATCGGAGTTTCTGTGCCAATTTCGCATATTTGCATGTAAATGCACTGATCTAGCACGCGAAACAACGATTCCGCACAGAAATACACTTCGGAAACGAAGAATCGTCGAATCTGACATAAGCTCGAATAAATCGTGATCGTGCTTGCCGCACCGGAGTTTCTGTGCCAATTTCGCTTCGTTGCATGCAAATGCACTGATCTAGCACGCGAAACAACGATTCCGCACAGAAATACACTTCTGAAACGAAGAATCGTCGAATCTGACATAAGCTCGAATAAATCGTGATCGTGCTTGCCGCACCGGAGTTTCTGTGCCAATTTCGCTTCGTTGCATGCAAATGCACTGATCTAACACGCGAAACAGCGATTCCGCACAGAAATACACTTCTGATACGAAGAATCGTCGAATCTGACATAAGGTCGAATAAATGGTGATCGTGCTTGCCGAATCGGAGTTTCTGTGCCAATTTCGCATATTTGCATGCAAATGCACTGATCTAGCACGCGAAACAGCGATTCCGCACAGAAATACACTTCTGAAACGAAGAATCGTCGAATCTGACATAAGCTCGCATAAATCGTGATCGTGCTTGCCGCACCGGAGTTTCTGTGCCAATTTCGCATATTTGCATGCAAACCCACTGATCTAGCACGCAAAACAGCGATTCCGCACAGAAATACTCTTCTGATATGAAGAATCGTCGAATCCAACATAAGATCGAATAAATCGTGATCGTGCTTGCCGAATCGGAGTTTCTGTGCCAATTTCGCTTCGTTGCATGCAAATGCACTGATCTAGCACGCGAAACAATGATTCCGTACAGAAATACACTTCTGAAACGAAGAATCGTCGAATCTGACATAAGCTCGAATAAATCGTGATCGTGCATGCCGCACCGGAGTTTCTGTGCCAATTTCGCTTCGTTGCATGCAAATGCACTGATCTAACACGCGAAACAGCGATTCCGCACAGAAATACACTTCTGATACGAAGAATCGTCGAATCTGACATAAGGTCGAATAAATGGTGATCGTGCTTGCCGAATCGGAGTTTCTGTGCCAATTTCGCTTCGTTGCATGCAAATGCACTGATCTAACACGCGAAACAGCGATTCCGCACAGAAATACACTTCTGATACGAAGAATCGTCGAATCTGACATAAGGTCGAATAAATCGTGATCGTGCTTGCCGCACCGGAGTTTCTGTGCCAATTTCGCTTCGTTGCATGCAAATGCACTGATCTAGCACGCAAAACAGCGATTCCGCACAGAAATACGCTTCTGAAACGAAGAATCGTCGAATCTGACATAAGCTCGAATAAATCGTAATCGTGCTTGCCGAATCGGAGTTTCTGTGCCAATTTCGCATATTTGCATGTAAATGCACTGATCTAGCACGCGAAACAACGATTCCGCACAGAAATACACTTCGGAAACGAAGAATCGTCGAATCTGACATAAGCTCGAATAAATCGTGATCGTGCTTGCCGAATCGGAGTTTCTGTGCCAATTTCGCATATTTGCATGTAAATGCACTGATCTAGCACGCGAAACAACGATTCCGCACAGAAATACACTTCGGAAACGAAGAATCGTCGAATCTGACATAAGCTCGAATAAATCGTGATCGTGCTTGCCGCACCGGAGTTTCTGTGCCAATTTCGCTTCGTTGCATGCAAATGCACTGATCTAGCACGCGAAACAACGATTCCGCACAGAAATACACTTCTGAAACGAAGAATCGTCGAATCTGACATAAGCTCGAATAAATCGTGATCATGCTTGCCGCACCGGAGTTTCTGTGCCAATTTCGCTTCGTTGCATGCAAATGCACTGATCTAACACGCGAAACAGCGATTCCGCACAGAAATACACTTCTGATACGAAGAATCGTCGAATCTGACATAAGGTCGAATAAATGGTGATCGTGCTTGCCGAATCGGAGTTTCTGTGCCAATTTCGCTTCGTTGCATGCAAATGCACTGATCTAACACGCGAAACAGCGATTCCGCACAGAAATACACTTCTGATACGAAAAATCGTCGAATCTGACATAAGGTCGAATAAATCGTGATCGTGCTTGCCGCACCGGAGTTTCTGTGCCAATTTCGCTTCGTTGCATGCAAATGCACTGATCTAGCACGCAAAACAGCGATTCCGCACAGAAATACGCTTCTGAAACGAAGAATCGTCGAATCTGACATAAGCTCGAATAAATCGTGATCGTGCTTGCCGCACCGGAGTTTCTGTGCCAATTTCGCTTCGTTGCATGCAAATGCACTGATCTAGCACGCGAAACAGCGATTACGCACAGAAATACACTTCTGATACGAAGAATCGTCGAATCTGACATAAGGTCGAATAAATGGTGATCGTGCTTGCCGAATCGGAGTTTCTGTGCCAATTTCGCATATTTGCATGCAAATGCACTGATCTAGCACGCGAAACAGCGATTCCGCACAGAAATACACCTCTGAAACGAAGAATCGTCGAATCTGACATAAGCTCGAATAAATCGTGATCGTGCTTGCCGCACCGGAGTTTCTGTGCCAATTTCGCATATTTGCATGCAAACCCACTGATCTAGCACGCAAAACAGCGATTCCGCACAGAAATACTCTTCTGATATGAAGAATCGTCGAATCCAACATAAGATGGAATAAATCGTGATCGTGCTTGCCGCATCGGAGTTTCTGTGCCAATTTCGCTTCGTTGCATGTAAATGCACTGATCTAGCACGCGAAACAACGATTCCGCACAGAAATACACTTCTGATACGAAGAATCGTCGAATCTGACATAAGCTCGAATAAATCGTGATCGTGCTTGCCGCACCGGAGTTTCTGTGCCAATTTCGCTTTGTTGCATGCAAATGCACTGATCTAGCACGCGAAACAGCGATTCCGCACAGAAATACACTTCTGAAACGAAGAATCGTCGAATCTGACATAAGGTCGAATAAATCGTGATCGTGCTTGCCGAATCGGAGTTTCTGTGCCAATTTCGCATATTTGCATGCAAACTCACTGATCTACCACGCGTAACAGCGATACCGTACAGAAATACACTTCTGAAACGAAGAATCGTCGAATCTGACATAAGCTCGAATAAATCGTGATCGTGCTTGCCGCACCGAAGTTTCTGTGCCAATTTCGCTTTGTTGCATGCAAATGCACTGATCTAGCACGCGAAACAGCGATTCCGCACAGAAATACACTTCTGAAACGAAGAATCGTCGAATCTGACATAAGGTCGAATAAATGGTGATCGTGCTTGCCGAATCGGAGTTTCTGTGCCAATTTCGCATATTTGCATGCAAACCCACTGATCTAGCACGCGAAACAGCGATTCCGCACAGAAATACACTTCTGAAACGAAGAATCGTCGAATCTGACATAAGCTCGAATAAATCGTGATCGTGCTTGCCGCACCGGAGTTTCTGTGCCAATTTCGCTTTGTTGCATGCAAATGCACTGATCTAGCACGCGAAACAGCGATTCCGCACAGAAATACACTTCTGAAACGAAGAATCGTCGAATCTGACATAAGGTCGAATAAATGGTGATCGTGCTTGCCGCATCGGAGTTTCTGTGCCAATTTCGCTTCGTTGCATGTAAATGCACTGATCTAGCACGCGAAACAACGATTCCGCACAGAAATACACTTCTGAAACGAAGAATCGTCGAATCTGACATAAGCTCGAATAAATCGTGATCGTGGTGCCGCACCGGAGTTTCTGTGCCAATTTCGCTTCGTTGCATGCAAATGCACTGATCTAGCACGCGAAACAGCGATTCCGCACAGAAATACACTTCGGAAACGAAGAATCGTCGAATCTGACATAAGCTCGAATAAATGGTGATCGTGCTTGCCGAATCGGAGTTTCTGTGCCAATTTCGCATATTTGCATGCAAACTCACTGATCTAGCACGCGAAACAGCGATTCCGCACAGAAATACACTTCTGAAACGAAGAATCGTCGAATCTGACAGAAGCTCGAATAAATCGTGATCGTGCTAGCAGAATCGGAGTTTCTGTGCCAATTTCGCTTCGTTGCATGCAAATGCACTGATCTGGCACGCGAAACAACGATTCCGCACAGAAATACACATCTGAAACGAAGAATCGTCGAATCTGACATAAGCTCGAATAAATCGTGATCGTGCTTGCCGCACCGGAGTTTCTGTGCCAATCTCGCTTCGTTGCATGCAAATGCACTGATCTAGGACGCGAAACAGCGATTCCGCACAGAAATACATTTCTGAAACGAAGAATCGTCGAATCTGACATAAGGTCGAATAAATGGTGTTCGTGCTTGCCGAATCGGAGTTTCTGTGCCAATTTCGCATATGTGCATGCAAACCCACTGATCTAGCACGCAAAACAGCGATTCCGCACAGAAATACTCTTCTGATATGAAGAATCGTCGAATCCAACATAAGATCGAATAAATCGAGATCGTGCTTGCCGCATCGGAGTTTCTGTGCCAATTTCGCTTCGTTGCATGTAAATGCACTGATCTAGCACGCGAAACAGCGATTCCGCACAGAAATACACTTCTGATACGAAGAATCGTCGAATCTGACATAAGGTCGAATAAATGGTGATCGTGCTTGCCGAATCGGAGTTACTGTGCCAATTTCGCCTCGTTGCATGCAAATGCACTGATCTAACACGCGAAACAGCGATTTCGCACAGAAATACACTTCTGATACGAAGAATCGTCGAATCTGACATAAGCTCGAATAAATCGT
Source organism: Lasioglossum baleicum (assembly GCF_051020765.1). Lineage (NCBI taxonomy): Eukaryota > Metazoa > Arthropoda > Insecta > Hymenoptera > Halictidae > Lasioglossum > Lasioglossum baleicum. Next base: position 35,668 of record NW_027469915.1, on the reverse strand, counting down.
GATCGTGCTTGCCGCATCAGAGTTTCTGTGCCAATTTCGCATATTTGCATGCAAACTCACTGATCTACCACGCGAAACAGCGATTCCGCACAGAAATACACTTCTGAAACGAAGAATCGTCGAGTCTGACATAAGCTCGAATAAATTGTGATCTGCTTGCCGAATCGGAGTTTCTGTGGCAATTTCGCATATTTGCATGCAAATGCACTGATCTAGCACGCGAAACAGCGATTCCGCACAGAAATACACTTCTGAAACAAAGAATCGTCGAATCTGACAGAAGCTCGAATAAATCGTGATCGTGCTAGCAGAATCGGAGTTTCTGTGCCAATTTCGCTTCGTTGCATGCAAATGCACTGATCTGGCACGCGAAACAACGATTCCGCACAGAAATACACTTCTGAAACGAAGAACCGTCGAATCTGACATAAGGTCGAATAAATGGTGATCGTGCTTGCCGCATCGGAGTTTCTGTGCCAATTTCGCTTCGTTGCATGTAAATGCACTGATCTAGCACGCAAAACAGCGATTCCGCACAGAAATACACTTCGGAAACGAAGAATCGTCGAATCCAACATAAGATCGAATAAATCGTGATCGTGCTTGCCGCATCGGAGTTTCTGTGCCAATTTCGCTTCGTTGCATGTAAATGCACTGATCTAGCACGCGAAACAACGATTCCGCACAGAAATACACTTCTGAAACGAAGAATCGTCGAATCTGACATAAGCTCGAATAAATCGTGATCGTGGTGCCGCACCGGAGTTTCTGTGCCAATTTCGCTTCGTTGCATGCAAATGCACTGATGTAGCACGCGAAACAGCGATTCCGCTCAGAAATACACTTCTGAAACGAAGAATCGTCGAATCTGACATAAGCTCGAATAAATCGTGATCGTGCTAGCAGAATCGGAGTTTCTGTGCCAATTTCGCATATTTGCATGCAAATGCACTGATCTAGCACGCGAAACAGCGATTCCGCACAGAAATACACTTCTGAAACGAAGAATCGTCGAATCTGACATAAGCTCGAATAAATCGTGATCGTGCTTGCCGCACCGGAGTTTCTGTGCCAATTTCGCTTTGTTGCATGCAAATGCACTGATCTAGCACGCGAAACAGCGATTCCGCACAGAAATACACTTCTGAAACGAAGAATCGTCGAATCTGACATAAGGTCGAATAAATCGTGATCGTGCTTGCCGAATCGGAGTTTCTGTGCCAATTTCGCATATTTGCATGCAAACTCACTGATCTACCACGCGTAACAGCGATACCGTACAGAAATACACTTCTGAAACGAAGAATCGTCGAATCTGACATAAGCTCGAATAAATCGTGATCGTGCTTGCCGCACCGAAGTTTCTGTGCCAATTTCGCTTTGTTGCATGCAAATGCACTGATCTAGCACGCGAAACAGCGATTCCGCACAGAAATACACTTCTGAAACGAAGAATCGTCGAATCTGACATAAGGTCGAATAAATGGTGATCGTGCTTGCCGAATCGGAGTTTCTGTGCCAATTTCGCATATTTGCATGCAAACCCACTGATCTAGCACGCGAAACAGCGATTCCGCACAGAAATACACTTCTGAAACGAAGAATCGTCGAATCTGACATAAGCTCGAATAAATCGTGATCGTGCTTGCCGCACCGGAGTTTCTGTGCCAATTTCGCTTTGTTGCATGTAAATGCACTGATCTAGCACGCGAAACAACGATTCCGCACAGAAATACACTTCTGAAACGAAGAATCGTCGAATCTGACATAAGCTCGAATAAATCGTGATCGTGGTGCCGCACCGGAGTTTCTGTGCCAATTTCGCTTCGTTGCATGCAAATGCACTGATCTAGCACGCGAAACAGCGATTCCGCACAGAAATACACTTCGGAAACGAAGAATCGTCGAATCTGACATAAGCTCGAATAAATCGTGATCGTGCTTGCCGAATCGGAGTTTCTGTGCCAATTTCGCATATTTGCATGCAAACTCACTGATCTAGCACGCGAAACAGCGATTCCGCACAGAAATACACTTCTGAAACGAAGAATCGTCGAATCTGACAGAAGCTCGAATAAATCGTGATCGTGCTAGCAGAATCGGAGTTTCTGTGCCAATTTCGCTTCGTTGCATGCAAATGCACTGATTTGGCACGCGAAACAACGATTCCGCACAGAAATACACTTCTGAAACGAAGAATCGTCGAATCTGACATAAGCTCGAATAAATCGTGATCGTGGTGCCGCACCGGAGTTTCTGTGCCAATTTCGCTTCGTTGCATGCAAATGCACTGATGTAGCACGCGAAACAGCGATTCCGCTCAGAAATACACTTCTGAAACGAAGAATCGTCGAATCTGACATAAGCTCGAATAAATGGTGATCGTGCTAGCAGAATCGGAGTTTCTGTGCCAATTTCGCATACTTGCATGCAAATGCACTGATCTAGCACGCGAAACAGCGATTCCGCACAGAAATACACTTCTGAAACGAAGAATCGTCGAATCTGACATAAGCTCGAATAAATCGTGATCGTGCTTGCCGCACCGGAGTTTCTGTGCCAATTTCGCTTTGTTGCATGCAAATGCACTGATCTAGCACGCGAAACAGCGATTCCGCACAGAAATACACTTCTGAAACGAAGAATCGTCGAATCTGACATAAGGTCGAATAAATGGTGATCGTGCTTGCCGCATCGGAGTTTCTGTGCCAATTTCGCTTCGTTGCATGTAAATGCACTGATCTAGCACGCGAAACAACGATTCCGCACAGAAATACACTTCTGAAACGAAGAATCGTCGAATCTGACATAAGCTCGAATAAATCGTGATCGTGGTGCCGCACCGGAGTTTCTGTGCCAATTTCGCTTCGTTGCATGCAAATGCACTGATCTAGCACGCGAAACAGCGATTCCGCACAGAAATACACTTCGGAAACGAAGAATCGTCGAATCTGACATAAGCTCGAATAAATGGTGATCGTGCTTGCCGAATCGGAGTTTCTGTGCCAATTTCGCATATTTGCATGCAAACTCACTGATCTAGCACGCGAAACAGCGATTCCGCACAGAAATACACTTCTGAAACGAAGAATCGTCGAATCTGACAGAAGCTCGAATAAATCGTGATCGTGCTAGCAGAATCGGAGTTTCTGTGCCAATTTCGCTTCGTTGCATGCAAATGCACTGATCTGGCACGCGAAACAACGATTCCGCACAGAAATACACATCTGAAACGAAGAATCGTCGAATCTGACATAAGCTCGAATAAATCGTGATCGTGCTTGCCGAATCGGAGTTTCTGTGCCAATTTCGCATATTTGCATGTAAATGCACTGATCTAGCACGCGAAACAACGATTCCGCACAGAAATACACTTCGGAAACGAAGAATCGTCGAATCTGACATAAGCTCGAATAAATCGTGATCGTGCTTGCCGCACCGGAGTTTCTGTGCCAATTTCGCTTCGTTGCATGCAAATGCACTGATCTAGCACGCGAAACAACGATTCCGCACAGAAATACACTTCTGAAACGAAGAATCGTCGAATCTGACATAAGCTCGAATAAATCGTGATCGTGCTTGCCGCACCGGAGTTTCTGTGCCAATTTCGCTTCGTTGCATGCAAATGCACTGATCTAACACGCGAAACAGCGATTCCGCACAGAAATACACTTCTGATACGAAGAATCGTCGAATCTGACATAAGGTCGAATAAATGGTGATCGTGCTTGCCGAATCGGAGTTTCTGTGCCAATTTCGCTTCGTTGCATGCAAATGCACTGATCTAACACGCGAAACAGCGATTCCGCACAGAAATACACTTCTGATACGAAAAATCGTCGAATCTGACATAAGGTCGAATAAATCGTGATCGTGCTTGCCGCACCGGAGTTTCTGTGCCAATTTCGCTTCGTTGCATGCAAATGCACTGATCTAGCACGCAAAACAGCGATTCCGCACAGAAATACGCTTCTGAAACGAAGAATCGTCGAATCTGACATAAGCTCGAATAAATCGTGATCGTGCTTGCCGCACCGGAGTTTCTGTGCCAATTTCGCTTCGTTGCATGCAAATGCACTGATCTAGCACGCGAAACAGCGATTACGCACAGAAATACACTTCTGATACGAAGAATCGTCGAATCTGACATAAGGTCGAATAAATGGTGATCGTGCTTGCCGAATCGGAGTTTCTGTGCCAATTTCGCATATTTGCATGCAAATGCACTGATCTAGCACGCGAAACAGCGATTCCGCACAGAAATACACCTCTGAAACGAAGAATCGTCGAATCTGACATAAGCTCGAATAAATCGTGATCGTGCTTGCCGCACCGGAGTTTCTGTGCCAATTTCGCATATTTGCATGCAAACCCACTGATCTAGCACGCAAAACAGCGATTCCGCACAGAAATACTCTTCTGATATGAAGAATCGTCGAATCCAACATAAGATCGAATAAATCGTGATCGTGCTTGCCGCATCGGAGTTTCTGTGCCAATTTCGCTTCGTTGCATGTAAATGCACTGATCTAGCACGCGAAACAACGATTCCGCACAGAAATACACTTCTGATACGAAGAATCGTCGAATCTGACATAAGGTCGAATAAATGGTGATCGTGCTTGCCGAATCGGAGTTTCTGTGCCAATTTCGCTTCGTTGCATGCAAACCCACTGATCTAGCACGCAAAACAGCGATTCCGCACAGAAATACGCTTCTGAAACGAAGAATCGTCGAATCTGACATAAGCTCGAATAAATCGTAATCGTGCTTGCCGAATCGGAGTTTCTGTGCCAATTTCGCATATTTGCATGTAAATGCACTGATCTAGCACGCGAAACAACGATTCCGCACAGAAATACACTTCGGAAACGAAGAATCGTCGAATCTGACATAAGCTCGAATAAATCGTGATCGTGCTTGCCGAATCGGAGTTTCTGTGCCAATTTCGCATATTTGCATGCAAACCCACTGATCTAGCACGCAAAACAGCGATTCCGCACAGAAATACTCTTCTGAAATGAAGAATCGTCGAATCCAACATAAGATCGAATAAATCGTGATCGTGCTTGCCGCATCGGAGTTTCTGTGCCAATTTCGCTTCGTTGCATGTAAATGCACTGATCTAGCACGCGAAACAACGATTCCGCACAGAAATACACTTCTGAAACGAAGAATCGTCGAATCTGACATAAGCTCGAATAAATCGTGATCGTGGTGCCGCACCGGAGTTTCTGTGCCAATTTCGCTTCGTTGCATGCAAATGCACTGATGTAGCACGCGAAACAGCGATTCCGCTCAGAAATACACTTCTGAAACGAAGAATCGTCGAATCTGACATAAGCTCGAATAAATCGTGATCGTGCTAGCAGAATCGGAGTTTCTGTGCCAATTTCGCATATTTGCATGCAAATGCACTGATCTAGCACGCGAAACAGCGATTCCGCACAGAAATACACTTCTGAAACGAAGAATCGTCGAATCTGACATAAGCTCGAATAAATCGTGATCGTGCTTGCCGCACCGGAGTTTCTGTGCCAATTTCGCTTTGTTGCATGCAAATGCACTGATCTAGCACGCGAAACAGCGATTCCGCACAGAAATACACTTCTGAAACGAAGAATCGTCGAATCTGACATAAGGTCGAATAAATCGTGATCGTGCTTGCCGAATCGGAGTTTCTGTGCCAATTTCGCATATTTGCATGCAAACTCACTGATCTACCACGCGTAACAGCGATACCGTACAGAAATACACTTCTGAAACGAAGAATCGTCGAATCTGACATAAGCTCGAATAAATCGTGATCGTGCTTGCCGCACCGAAGTTTCTGTGCCAATTTCGCTTTGTTGCATGCAAATGCACTGATCTAGCACGCGAAACAGCGATTCCGCACAGAAATACACTTCTGAAACGAAGAATCGTCGAATCTGACATAAGGTCGAATAAATGGTGATCGTGCTTGCCGAATCGGAGTTTCTGTGCCAATTTCGCATATTTGCATGCAAACCCACTGATCTAGCACGCGAAACAGCGATTCCGCACAGAAATACACTTCTGAAACGAAGAATCGTCGAATCTGACATAAGCTCGAATAAATCGTGATCGTGCTTGCCGCACCGGAGTTTCTGTGCCAATTTCGCTTTGTTGCATGCAAATGCACTGATCTAGCACGCGAAACAGCGATTCCGCACAGAAATACACTTCTGAAACGAAGAATCGTCGAATCTGACATAAGGTCGAATAAATGGTGATCGTGCTTGCCGCATCGGAGTTTCTGTGCCAATTTCGCTTCGTTGCATGTAAATGCACTGATCTAGCACGCGAAACAACGATTCCGCACAGAAATACACTTCTGAAACGAAGAATCGTCGAATCTGACATAAGCTCGAATAAATCGTGATCGTGGTGCCGCACCGGAGTTTCTGTGCCAATTTCGCTTCGTTGCATGCAAATGCACTGATCTAGCACGCGAAACAGCGATTCCGCACAGAAATACACTTCGGAAACGAAGAATCGTCGAATCTGACATAAGCTCGAATAAATGGTGATCGTGCTTGCCGAATCGGAGTTTCTGTGCCAATTTCGCATATTTGCATGCAAACTCACTGATCTAGCACGCGAAACAGCGATTCCGCACAGAAATACACTTCTGAAACGAAGAATCGTCGAATCTGACAGAAGCTCGAATAAATCGTGATCGTGCTAGCAGAATCGGAGTTTCTGTGCCAATTTCGCTTCGTTGCATGCAAATGCACTGATCTGGCACGCGAAACAACGATTCCGCACAGAAATACACATCTGAAACGAAGAATCGTCGAATCTGACATAAGCTCGAATAAATCGTGATCGTGCTTGCCGCACCGGAGTTTCTGTGCCAATCTCGCTTCGTTGCATGCAAATGCACTGATCTAGGACGCGAAACAGCGATTCCGCACAGAAATACATTTCTGAAACGAAGAATCGTCGAATCTGACATAAGGTCGAATAAATGGTGTTCGTGCTTGCCGAATCGGAGTTTCTGTGCCAATTTCGCATATGTGCATGCAAACCCACTGATCTAGCACGCAAAACAGCGATTCCGCACAGAAATACTCTTCTGATATGAAGAATCGTCGAATCCAACATAAGATCGAATAAATCGAGATCGTGCTTGCCGCATCGGAGTTTCTGTGCCAATTTCGCTTCGTTGCATGTAAATGCACTGATCTAGCACGCGAAACAGCGATTCCGCACAGAAATACACTTCTGATACGAAGAATCGTCGAATCTGACATAAGGTCGAATAAATGGTGATCGTGCTTGCCGAATCGGAGTTACTGTGCCAATTTCGCCTCGTTGCATGCAAATGCACTGATCTAACACGCGAAACAGCGATTCCGCACAGAAATACACTTCTGATACGAAGAATCGTCGAATCTGACATAAGGTCGAATAAATGGTGATCGTGCTAGCAGAATCGGAGTTTCTGTGCCAATTTCGCATATTTGCATGCAAACCCACTGATCTAGCACGCGAAACAGCGATTCCGCACAGAAATACACTTCTGAAACGAAGAATCGTCGAATCTGACATAAGCTCGAATAAATCGTGATCGTGCTTGCCGCATCAGAGTTTCTGTACCAATTTCGCGTCGTTGCATGCAAATGCACTGATCTAGCACGCGAAAGAACGATTCCGCACAGAAATACACTTCTGAAACGAAGAATCGTCCAATTTGACATAACCTCGAATGAATCGTGATCGTTCTTGCCGAATCGAAGTTTCTGTGCCAATTTCGCATATTTGCATGCAAACTCACTGATCTACCACGCGAAACAGCGATTCCGCACAGAAATACACTTCTGAAACGAAGAATCGTCGAGTCTGACATAAGCTCGAATAAATTGTGATCTGCTTGCCGAATCGGAGTTTCTGTGGCAATTTCGCATATTTGCATGCAAATGCACTGATCTAGCACGCGAAACAGCGATTCCGCACAGAAATACACTTCTGAAACAAAGAATCGTCGAATCTGACAGAAGCTCGAATAAATCGTGATCGTGCTAGCAGAATCGGAGTTTCTGTGCCAATTTCGCTTCGTTGCATGCAAATGCACTGATCTGGCACGCGAAACAACGATTCCGCACAGAAATACACTTCTGAAACGAAGAACCGTCGAATCTGACATAAGGTCGAATAAATGGTGATCGTGCTTGCCGCATCGGAGTTTCTGTGCCAATTTCGCTTCGTTGCATGTAAATGCACTGATCTAGCACGCAAAACAGCGATTCCGCACAGAAATACACTTCGGAAACGAAGAATCGTCGAATCCAACATAAGATCGAATAAATCGTGATCGTGCTTGCCGCATCGGAGTTTCTGTGCCAATTTCGCTTCGTTGCATGTAAATGCACTGATCTAGCACGCGAAACAACGATTCCGCACAGAAATACACTTCTGAAACGAAGAATCGTCGAATCTGACATAAGCTCGAATAAATCGTGATCGTGGTGCCGCACCGGAGTTTCTGTGCCAATTTCGCTTCGTTGCATGCAAATGCACTGATGTAGCACGCGAAACAGCGATTCCGCTCAGAAATACACTTCTGAAACGAAGAATCGTCGAATCTGACATAAGCTCGAATAAATCGTGATCGTGCTAGCAGAATCGGAGTTTCTGTGCCAATTTCGCATATTTGCATGCAAATGCACTGATCTAGCACGCGAAACAGCGATTCCGCACAGAAATACACTTCTGAAACGAAGAATCGTCGAATCTGACATAAGCTCGAATAAATCGTGATCGTGCTTGCCGCACCGGAGTTTCTGTGCCAATTTCGCTTTGTTGCATGCAAATGCACTGATCTAGCACGCGAAACAGCGATTCCGCACAGAAATACACTTCTGAAACGAAGAATCGTCGAATCTGACATAAGGTCGAATAAATCGTGATCGTGCTTGCCGAATCGGAGTTTCTGTGCCAATTTCGCATATTTGCATGCAAACTCACTGATCTACCACGCGTAACAGCGATACCGTACAGAAATACACTTCTGAAACGAAGAATCGTCGAATCTGACATAAGCTCGAATAAATCGTGATCGTGCTTGCCGCACCGAAGTTTCTGTGCCAATTTCGCTTTGTTGCATGCAAATGCACTGATCTAGCACGCGAAACAGCGATTCCGCACAGAAATACACTTCTGAAACGAAGAATCGTCGAATCTGACATAAGGTCGAATAAATGGTGATCGTGCTTGCCGAATCGGAGTTTCTGTGCCAATTTCGCATATTTGCATGCAAACCCACTGATCTAGCACGCGAAACAGCGATTCCGCACAGAAATACACTTCTGAAACGAAGAATCGTCGAATCTGACATAAGCTCGAATAAATGGTGTTCGTGCTTGCCGAATCGGAGTTTCTGTGCCAATTTCGCATATGTGCATGCAAACCCACTGATCTAGCACGCAAAACAGCGATTCCGCACAGAAATACTCTTCTGATATGAAGAATCGTCGAATCCAACATAAGATCGAATAAATCGAGATCGTGCTTGCCGCATCGGAGTTTCTGTGCCAATTTCGCTTCGTTGCATGTAAATGCACTGATCTAGCACGCGAAACAGCGATTCCGCCAGAAATACACTTCTGATACGAAGAATCGTCGAATCTGACATAAGGTCGAATAAATGGTGATCGTGCTAGCAGAATCGGAGTTTCTGTGCCAATTTCGCATATTTGCATGCAAACCCACTGATCTAGCACGCGAAACAGCGATTCCGCACAGAAATACACTTCTGAAACGAAGAATCGTCGAATCTGACATAAGGTCGAATAAATCGTGATCGTGCTTGCCGAATCGGAGTTTCTGTGCCAATTTCGCATATTTGCATGCAAACTCACTGATCTACCACGCGTAACAGCGATACCGTACAGAAATACACTTCTGAAACGAAGAATCGTCGAATCTGACATAAGCTCGAATAAATCGTGATCGTGCTTGCCGCACCGAAGTTTCTGTGCCAATTTCGCTTTGTTGCATGCAAATGCACTGATCTAGCACGCGAAACAGCGATTCCGCACAGAAATACACTTCTGAAACGAAGAATCGTCGAATCTGACATAAGGTCGAATAAATGGTGATCGTGCTTGCCGAATCGGAGTTTCTGTGCCAATTTCGCATATTTGCATGCAAACCCACTGATCTAGCACGCGAAACAGCGATTCCGCACAGAAATACTCTTCTGAAACGAAGAATCGTCGAATCTGACATAAGCTCGAATAAATCGTGATCGTGCTTGCCGCACCGGAGTTTCTGTGCCAATTTCGCTTTGTTGCATGCAAATGCACTGATCTAGCACGCGAAACAGCGATTCCGCACAGAAATACACTTCTGAAACGAAGAATCGTCGAATCTGACATAAGGTCGAATAAATGGTGATCGTGCTTGCCGCATCGGAGTTTCTGTGCCAATTTCGCTTCGTTGCATGTAAATGCACTGATCTAGCACGCGAAACAACGATTCCGCACAGAAATACACTTCTGAAACGAAGAATCGTCGAATCTGACATAAGCTCGAATAAATCGTGATCGTGGTGCCGCACCGGAGTTTCTGTGCCAATTTCGCTTCGTTGCATGCAAATGCACTGATCTAGCACGCGAAACAGCGATTCCGCACAGAAATACACTTCGGAAACGAAGAATCGTCGAATCTGACATAAGCTCGAATAAATGGTGATCGTGCTTGCCGAATCGGAGTTTCTGTGCCAATTTCGCATATTTGCATGCAAACTCACTGATCTAGCACGCGAAACAGCGATTCCGCACAGAAATACACTTCTGAAACGAAGAATCGTCGAATCTGACAGAAGCTCGAATAAATCGTGATCGTGCTAGCAGAATCGGAGTTTCTGTGCCAATTTCGCTTCGTTGCATGCAAATGCACTGATCTGGCACGCGAAACAACGATTCCGCACAGAAATACACATCTGAAACGAAGAATCGTCGAATCTGACATAAGCTCGAATAAATCGTGATCGTGCTTGCCGAATCGGAGTTTCTGTGCCAATTTCGCATATTTGCATGTAAATGCACTGATCTAGCACGCGAAACAACGATTCCGCACAGAAATACACTTCGGAAACGAAGAATCGTCGAATCTGACATAAGCTCGAATAAATCGTGATCGTGCTTGCCGCACCGGAGTTTCTGTGCCAATTTCGCTTCGTTGCATGCAAATGCACTGATCTAGCACGCGAAACAACGATTCCGCACAGAAATACACTTCTGAAACGAAGAATCGTCGAATCTGACATAAGCTCGAATAAATCGTGATCGTGCTTGCCGCACCGGAGTTTCTGTGCCAATTTCGCTTCGTTGCATGCAAATGCACTGATCTAACACGCGAAACAGCGATTCCGCACAGAAATACACTTCTGATACGAAGAATCGTCGAATCTGACATAAGGTCGAATAAATGGTGATCGTGCTTGCCGAATCGGAGTTTCTGTGCCAATTTCGCTTCGTTGCATGCAAATGCACTGATCTAGCACGCAAAACAGCGATTCCGCACAGAAATACGCTTCTGAAACGAAGAATCGTCGAATCTGACATAAGCTCGAATAAATCGTGATCGTGCTTGCCGCACCGGAGTTTCTGTGCCAATTTCGCTTCGTTGCATGCAAATGCACTGATCTAGCACGCGAAACAGCGATTACGCACAGAAATACACTTCTGATACGAAGAATCGTCGAATCTGACATAAGGTCGAATAAATGGTGATCGTGCTTGCCGAATCGGAGTTTCTGTGCCAATTTCGCATATTTGCATGCAAATGCACTGATCTAGCACGCGAAACAGCGATTCCGCACAGAAATACACCTCTGAAACGAAGAATCGTCGAATCTGACATAAGCTCGAATAAATCGTGATCGTGCTTGCCGCACCGGAGTTTCTGTGCCAATTTCGCATATTTGCATGCAAACCCACTGATCTAGCACGCAAAACAGCGATTCCGCACAGAAATACTCTTCTGATATGAAGAATCGTCGAATCCAACATAAGATCGAATAAATCGTGATCGTGCTTGCCGCATCGGAGTTTCTGTGCCAATTTCGCTTCGTTGCATGTAAATGCACTGATCTAGCACGCGAAACAACGATTCCGCACAGAAATACACTTCTGATACGAAGAATCGTCGAATCTGACATAAGGTCGAATAAATGGTGATCGTGCTTGCCGAATCGGAGTTTCTGTGCCAATTTCGCTTCGTTGCATGCAAACCCACTGATCTAGCACGCAAAACAGCGATTCCGCACAGAAATACGCTTCTGAAACGAAGAATCGTCGAATCTGACATAAGCTCGAATAAATCGTAATCGTGCTTGCCGAATCGGAGTTTCTGTGCCAATTTCGCATATTTGCATGTAAATGCACTGATCTAGCACGCGAAACAACGATTCCGCACAGAAATACACTTCGGAAACGAAGAATCGTCGAATCTGACATAAGCTCGAATAAATCGTGATCGTGCTTGCCGAATCGGAGTTTCTGTGCCAATTTCGCATATTTGCATGCAAACCCACTGATCTAGCACGCAAAACAGCGATTCCGCACAGAAATACTCTTCTGAAATGAAGAATCGTCGAATCCAACATAAGATCGAATAAATCGTGATCGTGCTTGCCGCATCGGAGTTTCTGTGCCAATTTCGCTTCGTTGCATGTAAATGCACTGATCTAGCACGCGAAACAACGATTCCGCACAGAAATACACTTCTGAAACGAAGAATCGTCGAATCTGACATAAGCTCGAATAAATCGTGATCGTGGTGCCGCACCGGAGTTTCTGTGCCAATTTCGCTTCGTTGCATGCAAATGCACTGATGTAGCACGCGAAACAGCGATTCCGCTCAGAAATACACTTCTGAAACGAAGAATCGTCGAATCTGACATAAGCTCGAATAAATCGTGATCGTGCTAGCAGAATCGGAGTTTCTGTGCCAATTTCGCATATTTGCATGCAAATGCACTGATCTAGCACGCGAAACAGCGATTCCGCACAGAAATACACTTCTGAAACGAAGAATCGTCGAATCTGACATAAGCTCGAATAAATCGTGATCGTGCTTGCCGCACCGGAGTTTCTGTGCCAATTTCGCTTTGTTGCATGCAAATGCACTGATCTAGCACGCGAAACAGCGATTCCGCACAGAAATACACTTCTGAAACGAAGAATCGTCGAATCTGACATAAGGTCGAATAAATCGTGATCGTGCTTGCCGAATCGGAGTTTCTGTGCCAATTTCGCATATTTGCATGCAAACTCACTGATCTACCACGCGTAACAGCGATACCGTACAGAAATACACTTCTGAAACGAAGAATCGTCGAATCTGACATAAGCTCGAATAAATCGTGATCGTGCTTGCCGCACCGAAGTTTCTGTGCCAATTTCGCTTTGTTGCATGCAAATGCACTGATCTAGCACGCGAAACAGCGATTCCGCACAGAAATACACTTCTGAAACGAAGAATCGTCGAATCTGACATAAGGACGAATAAATGGTGATCGTGCTTGCCGAATCGGAGTTTCTGTGCCAATTTCGCATATTTGCATGCAAACCCACTGATCTAGCACGCGAAACAGCGATTCCGCACAGAAATACACTTCTGAAACGAAGAATCGTCGAATCTGACATAAGCTCGAATAAATCGTGATCGTGCTTGCCGCACCGGAGTTTCTGTGCCAATTTCGCTTTGTTGCATGCAAATGCACTGATCTAGCACGCGAAACAGCGATTCCGCACAGAAATACACTTCTGAAACGAAGAATCGTCGAATCTGACATAAGGTCGAATAAATGGTGATCGTGCTTGCCGCATCGGAGTTTCTGTGCCAATTTCGCTTCGTTGCATGTAAATGCACTGATCTAGCACGCGAAACAACGATTCCGCACAGAAATACACTTCTGAAACGAAGAATCGTCGAATCTGACATAAGCTCGAATAAATCGTGATCGTGGTGCCGCACCGGAGTTTCTGTGCCAATTTCGCTTCGTTGCATGCAAATGCACTGATCTAGCACGCGAAACAGCGATTCCGCACAGAAATACACTTCGGAAACGAAGAATCGTCGAATCTGACATAAGCTCGAATAAATGGTGATCGTGCTTGCCGAATCGGAGTTTCTGTGCCAATTTCGCATATTTGCATGCAAACTCACTGATCTAGCACGCGAAACAGCGATTCCGCACAGAAATACACTTCTGAAACGAAGAATCGTCGAATCTGACAGAAGCTCGAATAAATCGTGATCGTGCTAGCAGAATCGGAGTTTCTGTGCCAATTTCGCTTCGTTGCATGCAAATGCACTGATCTGGCACGCGAAACAACGATTCCGCACAGAAATACACATCTGAAACGAAGAATCGTCGAATCTGACATAAGCTCGAATAAATCGTGATCGTGCTTGCCGCACCGGAGTTTCTGTGCCAATCTCGCTTCGTTGCATGCAAATGCACTGATCTAGGACGCGAAACAGCGATTCCGCACAGAAATACATTTCTGAAACGAAGAATCGTCGAATCTGACATAAGGTCGAATAAATGGTGTTCGTGCTTGCCGAATCGGAGTTTCTGTGCCAATTTCGCATATGTGCATGCAAACCCACTGATCTAGCACGCAAAACAGCGATTCCGCACAGAAATACTCTTCTGATATGAAGAATCGTCGAATCCAACATAAGATCGAATAAATCGAGATCGTGCTTGCCGCATCGGAGTTTCTGTGCCAATTTCGCTTCGTTGCATGTAAATGCACTGATCTAGCACGCGAAACAGCGATTCCGCACAGAAATACACTTCTGATACGAAGAATCGTCGAATCTGACATAAGGTCGAATAAATGGTGATCGTGCTTGCCGAATCGGAGTTACTGTGCCAATTTCGCCTCGTTGCATGCAAATGCACTGATCTAACACGCGAAACAGCGATTCCGCACAGAAATACACTTCTGATACGAAGAATCGTCGAATCTGACATAAGGTCGAATAAATGGTGATCGTGCTAGCAGAATCGGAGTTTCTGTGCCAATTTCGCATATTTGCATGCAAACCCACTGATCTAGCACGCGAAACAGCGATTCCGCACAGAAATACACTTCTGAAACGAAGAATCGTCGAATCTGACATAAGCTCGAATAAATCGTGATCGTGCTTGCCGCATCAGAGTTTCTGTACCAATTTCGCGTCGTTGCATGCAAATGCACTGATCTAGCACGCGAAAGAACGATTCCGCACAGAAATACACTTCTGAAACGAAGAATCGTCCAATTTGACATAACCTCGAATGAATCGTGATCGTTCTTGCCGAATCGAAGTTTCTGTGCCAATTTCGCATATTTGCATGCAAACTCACTGATCTACCACGCGAAACAGCGATTCCGCACAGAAATACACTTCTGAAACGAAGAATCGTCGAGTCTGACATAAGCTCGAATAAATTGTGATCTGCTTGCCGAATCGGAGTTTCTGTGGCAATTTCGCATATTTGCATGCAAATGCACTGATCTAGCACGCGAAACAGCGATTCCGCACAGAAATACACTTCTGAAACAAAGAATCGTCGAATCTGACAGAAGCTCGAATAAATCGTGATCGTGCTAGCAGAATCGGAGTTTCTGTGCCAATTTCGCTTCGTTGCATGCAAATGCACTGATCTGGCACGCGAAACAACGATTCCGCACAGAAATACACTTCTGAAACGAAGAACCGTCGAATCTGACATAAGGTCGAATAAATGGTGATCGTGCTTGCCGCATCGGAGTTTCTGTGCCAATTTCGCTTCGTTGCATGTAAATGCACTGATCTAGCACGCAAAACAGCGATTCCGCACAGAAATACACTTCGGAAACGAAGAATCGTCGAATCCAACATAAGATCGAATAAATCGTGATCGTGCTTGCCGCATCGGAGTTTCTGTGCCAATTTCGCTTCGTTGCATGTAAATGCACTGATCTAGCACGCGAAACAACGATTCCGCACAGAAATACACTTCTGAAACGAAGAATCGTCGAATCTGACATAAGCTCGAATAAATCGTGATCGTGGTGCCGCACCGGAGTTTCTGTGCCAATTTCGCTTCGTTGCATGCAAATGCACTGATGTAGCACGCGAAACAGCGATTCCGCTCAGAAATACACTTCTGAAACGAAGAATCGTCGAATCTGACATAAGCTCGAATAAATCGTGATCGTGCTAGCAGAATCGGAGTTTCTGTGCCAATTTCGCATATTTGCATGCAAATGCACTAATCTAGCACGCGAAACAGCGATTCCGCACAGAAATACACTTCTGAAACGAAGAATCGTCGAATCTGACATAAGCTCGAATAAATCGTGATCGTGCTTGCCGCACCGGAGTTTCTGTGCCAATTTCGCTTTGTTGCATGCAAATGCACTGATCTAGCACGCGAAACAGCGATTCCGCACAGAAATACACTTCTGAAACGAAGAATCGTCGAATCTGACATAAGGTCGAATAAATCGTGATCGTGCTTGCCGAATCGGAGTTTCTGTGCCAATTTCGCATATTTGCATGCAAACTCACTGATCTACCACGCGTAACAGCGATACCGTACAGAAATACACTTCTGAAACGAAGAATCGTCGAATCTGACATAAGCTCGAATAAATCGTGATCGTGCTTGCCGCACCGAAGTTTCTGTGCCAATTTCGCTTTGTTGCATGCAAATGCACTGATCTAGCACGCGAAACAGCGATTCCGCACAGAAATACACTTCTGAAACGAAGAATCGTCGAATCTGACATAAGGTCGAATAAATGGTGATCGTGCTTGCCGAATCGGAGTTTCTGTGCCAATTTCGCATATTTGCATGCAAACCCACTGATCTAGCACGCGAAACAGCGATTCCGCACAGAAATACACTTCTGAAACGAAGAATCGTCGAATCTGACATAAGCTCGAATAAATCGTGATCGTGCTTGCCGCACCGGAGTTTCTGTGCCAATTTCGCTTTGTTGCATGTAAATGCACTGATCTAGCACGCGAAACAACGATTCCGCACAGAAATACACTTCTGAAACGAAGAATCGTCGAATCTGACATAAGCTCGAATAAATCGTGATCGTGGTGCCGCACCGGAGTTTCTGTGCCAATTTCGCTTCGTTGCATGCAAATGCACTGATCTAGCACGCGAAACAGCGATTCCGCACAGAAATACACTTCGGAAACGAAGAATCGTCGAATCTGACATAAGCTCGAATAAATCGTGATCGTGCTTGCCGAATCGGAGTTTCTGTGCCAATTTCGCATATTTGCATGCAAACTCACTGATCTAGCACGCGAAACAGCGATTCCGCACAGAAATACACTTCTGAAACGAAGAATCGTCGAATCTGACAGAAGCTCGAATAAATCGTGATCGTGCTAGCAGAATCGGAGTTTCTGTGCCAATTTCGCTTCGTTGCATGCAAATGCACTGATTTGGCACGCGAAACAACGATTCCGCACAGAAATACACATCTGAAACGAAGAATCGTCGAATCTGACATAAGCTCGAATAAATCGTGATCGTGCTTGCCGCACCGGAGTTTCTGTGCCAATCTCGCTTCGTTGCATGCAAATGCACTGATCTAGGACGCGAAACAGCGATTCCGCACAGAAATACATTTCTGAAACGAAGAATCGTCGAATCTGACATAAGGTCGAATAAATGGTGTTCGTGCTTGCCGAATCGGAGTTTCTGTGCCAATTTCGCATATGTGCATGCAAACCCACTGATCTAGCACGCAAAACAGCGATTCCGCACAGAAATACTCTTCTGATATGAAGAATCGTCGAATCCAACATAAGATCGAATAAATCGAGATCGTGCTTGCCGCATCGGAGTTTCTGTGCCAATTTCGCTTCGTTGCATGTAAATGCACTGATCTAGCACGCGAAACAGCGATTCCGCCAGAAATACACTTCTGATACGAAGAATCGTCGAATCTGACATAAGGTCGAATAAATGGTGATCGTGCTAGCAGAATCGGAGTTTCTGTGCCAATTTCGCATATTTGCATGCAAACCCACTGATCTAGCACGCGAAACAGCGATTCCGCACAGAAATACACTTCTGAAACGAAGAATCGTCGAATCTGACATAAGGTCGAATAAATCGTGATCGTGCTTGCCGAATCGGAGTTTCTGTGCCAATTTCGCATATTTGCATGCAAACTCACTGATCTACCACGCGTAACAGCGATACCGTACAGAAATACACTTCTGAAACGAAGAATCGTCGAATCTGACATAAGCTCGAATAAATCGTGATCGTGCTTGCCGCACGGAAGTTTCTGTGCCAATTTCGCTTTGTTGCATGCAAATGCACTGATCTAGCACGCGAAACAGCGATTCCGCACAGAAATACACTTCTGAAACGAAGAATCGTCGAATCTGACATAAGGTCGAATAAATGGTGATCGTGCTTGCCGAATCGGAGTTTCTGTGCCAATTTCGCATATTTGCATGCAAACCCACTGATCTAGCACGCGAAACAGCGATTCCGCACAGAAATACTCTTCTGAAACGAAGAATCGTCGAATCTGACATAAGGTCGAATAAATCGTGATCGTGCTTGCCGAATCGGAGTTTCTGTGCCAATTTCGCATATTTGCATGCAAACTCACTGATCTACCACGCGTAACAGCGATACCGTACAGAAATACACTTCTGAAACGAAGAATCGTCGAATCTGACATAAGCTCGAATAAATCGTGATCGTGCTTGCCGCACCGAAGTTTCTGTGCCAATTTCGCCTTTGTTGCATGCAAATGCACTGATCTAGCACGCGAAACAGCGATTCCGCACAGAAATACACTTCTGAAACGAAGAATCGTCGAATCTGACATAAGGTCGAATAAATGGTGATCGTGCTTGCCGAATCGGAGTTTCTGTGCCAATTTCGCATATTTGCATGCAAACCCACTGATCTAGCACGCGAAACAGCGATTCCGCACAGAAATACACTTCTGAAACGAAGAATCGTCGAATCTGACATAAGCTCGAATAAATGGTGATCGTGCTTGCCGCACCGGAGTTTCTGTGCCAATTTCGCTTTGTTGCATGCAAATGCACTGATCTAGCACGCGAAACAGCGATTCCGCACAGAAATACACTTCTGAAACGAAGAATCGTCGAATCTGACAGAAGCTCGAATAAATCGTGATCGTGCTAGCAGAATCGGAGTTTCTGTGCCAATTTCGCTTCGTTGCATGCAAATGCACTGATCTGGCACGCGAAACAACGATTCCGCACAGAAATACACATCTGAAACGAAGAATCGTCGAATCTGACATAAGCTCGAATAAATCGTGATCGTGCTTGCCGCACCGGAGTTTCTGTGCCAATCTCGCTTCGTTGCATGCAAATGCACTGATCTAGGACGCGAAACAGCGATTCCGCACAGAAATACATTTCTGAAACGAAGAATCGTCGAATCTGACATAAGGTCGAATAAATGGTGTTCGTGCTTGCCGAATCGGAGTTTCTGTGCCAATTTCGCATATGTGCATGCAAACCCACTGATCTAGCACGCAAAACAGCGATTCCGCACAGAAATACTCTTCTGATATGAAGAATCGTCGAATCCAACATAAGATCGAATAAATCGAGATCGTGCTTGCCGCATCGGAGTTTCTGTGCCAATTTCGCTTCGTTGCATGTAAATGCACTGATCTAGCACGCGAAACAGCGATTCCGCACAGAAATACACTTCTGATACGAAGAATCGTCGAATCTGACATAAGGTCGAATAAATGGTGATCGTGCTAGCAGAATCGGAGTTTCTGTGCCAATTTCGCATATTTGCATGCAAACCCACTGATCTAGCACGGCGAAACAGCGATTCCGCACAGAAATACACTTCTGAACAAAGAATCGTCGAATCTGACAGAAGCTCGAATAAATCGTGATCGTGCGAGCAGAATCGGAGTTTCTGTGCCAATTTCGCTTCGTTGCATGCAAATGCACTGATCTGGCACGCGAAACAACGATTCCGCACAGAAATACACTTCTGAAACGAAGAACCGTCGAATCTGACATAAGGTCGAATAAATGGTGATCGTGCTTGCCGCATCGGAGTTTCTGTGCCAATTTCGCTTCGTTGCATGTAAATGCACTGATCTAGCACGCAAAACAGCGATTCCGCACAGAAATACACTTCGGAAACGAAGAATCGTCGAATCCAACATAAGATCGAATAATCGTGATCGTGCTTGCCGCATCGGAGTTTCTGTGCCAATTTCGCTTCGTTGCATGTAAATGCACTGATCTAGCACGCGAAACAACGATTCCGCACAGAAATACACTTCTGAAACGAAGAATCGTCGAATCTGACATAAGCTCGAATAAATCGTGATCGTGGTGCCGCACCGGAGTTTCTGTGCCAATTTCGCTTCGTTGCATGCAAATGCACTGATGTAGCACGCGAAACAGCGATTCCGCTCAGAAATACACTTCTGAAACGAAGAATCGTCGAATCTGACATAAGCTCGAATAAATCGTGATCGTGCTAGCAGAATCGGAGTTTCTGTGCCAATTTCGCATATTTGCATGCAAATGCACTGATCTAGCACGCGAAACAGCGATTCCGCACAGAAATACACTTCTGAAACGAAGAATCGTCGAATCTGACATAAGCTCGAATAAATCGTGATCGTGCTTGCCGCACCGGAGTTTCTGTGCCAATTTCGCTTTGTTGCATGCAAATGCACTGATCTAGCACGCGAAACAGCGATTCCGCACAGAAATACACTTCTGAAACGAAGAATCGTCGAATCTGACATAAGGTCGAATAAATCGTGATCGTGCTTGCCGAATCGGAGTTTCTGTGCCAATTTCGCATATTTGCATGCAAACTCACTGATCTACCACGCGTAACAGCGATACCGTACAGAAATACACTTCTGAAACGAAGAATCGTCGAATCTGACATAAGCTCGAATAAATCGTGATCGTGCTTGCCGCACCGAAGTTTCTGTGCCAATTTCGCTTTGTTGCATGCAAATGCACTGATCTAGCACGCGAAACAGCGATTCCGCACAGAAATACACTTCTGAAACGAAGAATCGTCGAATCTGACATAAGGTCGAATAAATGGTGATCGTGCTTGCCGAATCGGAGTTTCTGTGCCAATTTCGCATATTTGCATGCAAACCCACTGATCTAGCACGCGAAACAGCGATTCCGCACAGAAATACACTTCTGAAACGAAGAATCGTCGAATCTGACATAAGCTCGAATAAATCGTGATCGTGCTTGCCGCACCGGAGTTTCTGTGCCAATTTCGCTTTGTTGCATGCAAACCCACTGATCTAGCACGCGAAACAGCGATTCCGCACAGAAATACACTTCTGAAACGAAGAATCGTCGAATCTGACATAAGCTCGAATAAATCGTGATCGTGCTTGCCGCATCAGAGTTTCTGTACCAATTTCGCGTCGTTGCATGCAAATGCACTGATCTAGCACGCGAAAGAACGATTCCGCACAGAAATACACTTCTGAAACGAAGAATCGTCCAATTTGACATAACCTCGAATGAATCGTGATCGTCTTGCCGAATCGAAGTTTCTGTGCCAATTTCGCATATTTGCATGCAAACTCACTGATCTACCACGCGAAACAGCGATTCCGCACAGAAATACACTTCTGAAACGAAGAATCGTCGAGTCTGACATAAGCTCGAATAAATTGTGATCTGCTTGCCGAATCGGAGTTCTCTGTGGCAATTTCGCATATTTGCATGCAAATGCACTGATCTAGCACGCGAAACAGCGATTCCGCACAGAAATACACTTCTGAAACAAAGAATCGACGAATCTGACAGAAGCTCGAATAAATCGTGATCGTGCTAGCAGAATCGGAGTTTCTGTGCCAATTTCGCTTCGTTGCATGCAAATGCACTGATCTGGCACGCGAAACAACGATTCCGCACAGAAATACACTTCTGAAACGAAGAACCGTCGAATCTGACATAAGGTCGAATAAATGGTGATCGTGCTTGCCGAATCGGAGTTTCTGTGCCAATTTCGCATATTTGCATGCAAACCCACTGATCTAGCACGCAAAACTGCGATTCCGCACAGAAATACACTTCTGAAACGAAGAATCGTCGAATCTGACATAAGCTCGAATAAATCGTGATCGTGCTTGCCGCATCAGAGTTTCTGTACCAATTTCGCGTCGTTGCATGCAAATGCACTGATCTAGCACGCGAAAGAACGATTCCGCACAGAAATACACTTCTGAAACGAAGAATCGTCGAATTTGACATAACCTCGAATGAATCGTGATCGTTCTTGCCGAATCGAAGTTTCTGTGCCAATTTCGCATATTTGCATGCAAACTCACTGATCTACCACGCGAAACAGCGATTCCGCACAGAAATACACTTCTGAAACGAAGAATCGTCGAGTCTGACATAAGCTCGAATAAATCGTGATCGTGCTTGCCGCATCGGAGTTTCTGTGCCAATTTCGCATATTTGCATGCAAATGCACTGATCTAGCACGCGAAACAGCGATTCCGCACAGAAATACACTTCTGAATCGAAGAATCGTCGAATCTGACATAAGCTCGAATAAATCGTGATCGTGCTTGCCGCACCGGAGTTTCTGTGCCAATTTCGCATATTTGCATGCAAACCCACTGATCTGGCACGCAAAACAGCGATTCCGCACAGAAATACTCTTCTGATATGAAGAATCGTCGAATCTGACATAAGCTCGAATAAATCGTGATCGTGCTTGCCGCACCGGAGTTTCTGTGCCAATTTCGCTTCGTTGCATGCAAATGCACTGATCTAACACGCGAAACAGCGATTCCGCACAGAAATACACTTCTGATACGAAGAATCGTCGAATCTGACATAAGGTCGAATAAATGGTGATCGTGCTTGCCGAATCGGAGTTTCTGTGCCAATTTCGCTTCGTTGCATGTAAATGCACTGATCTAGCACGCGAAACAACGATTCCGTACAGAAATACACTTCTGAAACGAAGAATCGTCGAATCTGACATAAGGTCGAATAAATGGTGATCGTGGTGCCGCACCGGAGTTTCTGTGCCAATTTCGCTTCGTTGCATGCAAATGCACTGATCTAGCACGCGAAACAGCGATTCCGCACAGAAATACACTTCGGAAACGAAGAATCGTCGAATCTGACATAAGCTCGAATAAATGGTGATCGTGCTTGCCGAATCGGAGTTTCTGTGCCAATTTCGCATATTTGCATGCAAACTCACTGATCTAGCACGCGAAACAGCGATTCCGCACAGAAATACACTTCTGAAACGAAGAATCGTCGAATCTGACAGAAGCTCGAATAAATCGTGATCGTGCTAGCAGAATCGGAGTTTCTGTGCCAATTTCGCTTCGTTGCATGCAAATGCACTGATCTGGCACGCGAAACAACGATTCCGCACAGAAATACACATCTGAAACGAAGAATCGTCGAATCTGACATAAGCTCGAATAAATCGTGATCGTGCTTGCCGCACCGGAGTTTCTGTGCCAATCTCGCTTCGTTGCATGCAAATGCACTGATCTAGGACGCGAAACAGCGATTCCGCACAGAAATACATTTCTGAAACGAAGAATCGTCGAATCTGACATAAGGTCGAATAAATGGTGTTCGTGCTTGCCGAATCGGAGTTTCTGTGCCAATTTCGCATATGTGCATGCAAACCCACTGATCTAGCACGCAAAACAGCGATTCCGCACAGAAATACTCTTCTGATACGAAGAATCGTCGAATCTGACATAAGGTCGAATAAATGGTGATCGTGCTTGCCGAATCGGAGTTACTGTGCCAATTTCGCCTCGTTGCATGCAAATGCACTGATCTAACACGCGAAACAGCGATTCCGCACAGAAATACACTTCTGATACGAAGAATCGTCGAATCTGACATAAGGTCGAATAAATGGTGATCGTGCTAGCAGAATCGGAGTTTCTGTGCCAATTTCGCATATTTGCATGCAAACCCACTGATCTAGCACGCGAAACAGCGATTCCGCACAGAAATACACTTCTGAAACGAAGAATCGTCGAATCTGACATAAGCTCGAATAAATCGTGATCGTGCTTGCCGCATCAGAGTTTCTGTACCAATTTCGCGTCGTTGCATGCAAATGCACTGATCTAGCACGCGAAAGAACGATTCCGCACAGAAATACACTTCTGAAACGAAGAATCGTCCAATTTGACATAACCTCGAATGAATCGTGATCGTTCTTGCCGAATCGAAGTTTCTGTGCCAATTTCGCATATTTGCATGCAAACTCACTGATCTACCACGCGAAACAGCGATTCCGCACAGAAATACACTTCTGAAACGAAGAATCGTCGAGTCTGACGTAAGCTCGAATAAATTGTGATCTGCTTGCCGAATCGGAGTTTCTGTGGCAATTTCGCATATTTGCATGCAAATGCACTGATCTAGCACGCGAAACAGCGATTCCGCACAGAAATACACTTCTGAAACAAAGAATCGTCGAATCTGACAGAAGCTCGAATAAATCGTGATCGTGCTAGCAGAATCGGTGTTTCTGTGCCAATTTCGCTTCGTTGCATGCAAATGCACTGATCTGGCACGCGAAACAACGATTCCGCACAGAAATACACTTCTGAAACGAAGAACCGTCGAATCTGACATAAGGTCGAATAAATGGTGATCGTGCTTGCCGCATCGGAGTTTCTGTGCCAATTTCGCTTCGTTGCATGTAAATGCACTGATCTAGCACGCAAAACAGCGATTCCGCACAGAAATACACTTCGGAAACGAAGAATCGTCGAATCCAACATAAGATCGAATAAATCGTGATCGTGCTTCCCGCATCGGAGTTTCTGTGCCAATTTCGCTTCGTTGCATGTAAATGCACTGATCTAGCACGCGAAACAACGATTCCGCACAGAAATACACTTCTGAAACGAAGAATCGTCGAATCTGACATAAGCTCGAATAAATCGTGATCGTGGTGCCGCACCGGAGTTTCTGTGCCAATTTCGCTTCGTTGCATGCAAATGCACTGATGTAGCACGCGAAACAGCGATTCCGCTCAGAAATACACTTCTGAAACGAAGAATCGTCGAATCTGACATAAGCTCGAATAAATCGTGATCGTGCTAGCAGAATCGGAGTTTCTGTGCCAATTTCGCATATTTGCATGCAAATGCACTGATCTAGCACGCGAAACAGCGATTCCGCACAGAAATACACTTCTGAAACGAAGAATCGTCGAATCTGACATAAGCTCGAATAAATCGTGATCGTGCTTGCCGCACCGGAGTTTCTGTGCCAATTTCGCTTTGTTGCATGCAAATGCACTGATCTAGCACGCGAAACAGCGATTCCGCACAGAAATACACTTCTGAACGAAGAATCGTCGAATCTGACATAAGGTCGAATAAATCGTGATCGTGCTTGCCGAATCGGAGTTTCTGTGCCAATTTCGCATATTTGCATGCAAACTCACTGATCTACCACGCGTAACAGCGATACCGTACAGAAATACACTTCTGAAACGAAGAATCGTCGAATCTGACATAAGCTCGAATAAATCGTGATCGTGCTTGCCGCACCGAAGTTTCTGTGCCAATTTCGCTTTGTTGCATGCAAATGCACTGATCTAGCACGCGAAACAGCGATTCCGCACAGAAATACACTTCTGAAACGAAGAATCGTCGAATCTGAACATAAGGTCGAATAAATGGTGATCGTGCTTGCCGAATCGGAGTTTCTGTGCCAATTTCGCATATTTGCATGCAAACCCACTGATCTAGCACGCGAAACAGAGATTCCGCACAGAAATACACTTCTGAAACGAAGAATCGTCGAATCTGACATAAGCTCGAATAAATCGTGATCGTGCTTGCCGCACCGGAGTTTCTGTGCCAATTTCGCTTTGTTGCATGTAAATGCACTGATCTAGCACGCGAAACAACGATTCCGCACAGAAATACACTTCTGAAACGAAGAATCGTCGAATCTGACATAAGCTCGAATAAATCGTGATCGTGGTGCCGCACCGGAGTTTCTGTGCCAATTTCGCTTCGTTGCATGCAAATGCACTGATCTAGCACGCGAAACAGCGATTCCGCACAGAAATACACTTCGGAAACGAAGAATCGTCGAATCTGACATAAGCTCGAATAAATCGTGATCGTGCTTGCCGAATCGGAGTTTCTGTGCCAATTTCGCATATTTGCATGCAAACTCACTGATCTAGCACGCGAAACAGCGATTCCGCACAGAAATACACTTCTGAAACGAAGAATCGTCGAATCTGACAGAAGCTCGAATAAATCGTGATCGTGCTAGCAGAATCGGAGTTTCTGTGCCAATTTCGCTTCGTTGCATGCAAATGCACTGATTTGGCACGCGAAACAACGATTCCGCACAGAAATACACATCTGAAACGAAGAATCGTCGAATCTGACATAAGCTCGAATAAATCGTGATCGTGCTTGCCGCACCGGAGTTTCTGTGCCAATCTCGCTTCGTTGCATGCAAATGCACTGATCTAGGACGCGAAACAGCGATTCCGCACAGAAATACATTTCTGAAACGAAGAATCGTCGAATCTGACATAAGGTCGAATAAATGGTGTTCGTGCTTGCCGAATCGGAGTTTCTGTGCCAATTTCGCATATGTGCATGCAAACCCACTGATCTAGCACGCAAAACAGCGATTCCGCACAGAAATACTCTTCTGATATGAAGAATCGTCGAATCCAACATAAGATCGAATAAATCGAGATCGTGCTTGCCGCATCGGAGTTTCTGTGCCAATTTCGCTTCGTTGCATGTAAATGCACTGATCTAGCACGCGAAACAGCGATTCCGCCAGAAATTCACTTCTGATACGAAGAATCGTCGAATCTGACATAAGGTCGAATAAATGGTGATCGTGCTAGCAGAATCGGAGTTTCTGTGCCAATTTCGCATATTTGCATGCAAACCCACTGATCTAGCACGCGAAACAGCGATTCCGCACAGAAATACACTTCTGAAACGAAGAATCGTCGAATCTGACATAAGGTCGAATAAATCGTGATCGTGCTTGCCGAATCGGAGTTTCTGTGCCAATTTCGCATATTTGCATGCAAACTCACTGATCTACCACGCGTAACAGCGATACCGTACAGAAATACACTTCTGAAACGAAGAATCGTCGAATCTGACATAAGCTCGAATAAATCGTGATCGTGCTTGCCGCACCGAAGTTTCTGTGCCAATTTCGCTTTGTTGCATGCAAATGCACTGATCTAGCACGCGAAACAGCGATTCCGCACAGAAATACACTTCTGAAACGAAGAATCGTCGAATCTGACATAAGGTCGAATAAATGGTGATCGTGCTTGCCGAATCGGAGTTTCTGTGCCAATTTCGCATATTTGCATGCAAAACCACTGATCTAGCACGCGAAACAGCGATTCCGCACAGAAATAGTCTTCTGAAACGAAGAATCGTCGAATCTGACATAAGGTCGAATAAATCGTGATCGTGCTTGCCGAATCGGAGTTTCTGTGCCAATTTCGCATATTTGCATGCAAACTCACTGATCTACCACGCGTAACAGCGATACCGTACAGAAATACACTTCTGAAACGAAGAATCGTCGAATCTGACATAAGCTCGAATAAATCGTGATCGTGCTTGCCGCACCGAAGTTTCTGTGCCAATTTCGCTTTGTTGCATGCAAATGCACTGATCTAGCACGCGAAACAGCGATTCCGCACAGAAATACACTTCTGAAACGAAGAATCGTCGAATCTGACATAAGGTCGAATAAATGGTGATCGTGCTTGCCGAATCGGAGTTTCTGTGCCAATTTCGCATATTTGCATGCAAACCCACTGATCTAGCACGCGAAACAGCGATTCCGCACAGAAATACACTTCTGAAACGAAGAATCGTCGAATCTGACATAAGCTCGAATAAATGGTGATCGTGCTTGCCGCACCGGAGTTTCTGTGCCAATTTCGCTTTGTTGCATGCAAATGCACTGATCTAGCACGCGAAACAGCGATTCCGCACAGAAATACACTTCTGAAACGAAGAATCGTCGAATCTGACAGAAGCTCGAATAAATCGTGATCGTGCTAGCAGAATCGGAGTTTCTGTGCCAATTTCGCTTCGTTGCATGCAAATGCACTGATCTGGCACGCGAAACAACGATTCCGCACAGAAATACACATCTGAAACGAAGAATCGTCGAATCTGACATAAGCTCGAATAAATCGTGATCGTGCTTGCCGCACCGGAGTTTCTGTGCCAATCTCGCTTCGTTGCATGCAAATGCACTGATCTAGGACGCGAAACAGCGATTCCGCACAGAAATACATTTCTGAAACGAAGAATCGTCGAATCTGACATAAGGTCGAATAAATGGTGTTCGTGCTTGCCGAATCGGAGTTTCTGTGCCAATTTCGCATATGTGCATGCAAACCCACTGATCTAGCACGCAAAACAGCGATTCCGCACAGAAATACTCTTCTGATATGAAGAATCGTCGAATCCAACATAAGATCGAATAAATCGAGATCGTGCTTGCCGCATCGGAGTTTCTGTGCCAATTTCGCTTCGTTGCATGTAAATGCACTGATCTAGCACGCGAAACAGCGATTCCGCACAGAAATACACTTCTGATACGAAGAATCGTCGAATCTGACATAAGGTCGAATAAATGGTGATCGTGCTAGCAGAATCGGAGTTTCTGTGCCAATTTCGCATATTTGCATGCAAACCCACTGATCTAGCACGCGAAACAGCGATTCTGCACAGAAATACACTTCTGAAACAAAGAATCGTCGAATCTGACAGAAGCTCGAATAAATCGTGATCGTGCTAGCAGAATCGGAGTTTCTGTGCCAATTTCGCTTCGTTGCATGCAAATGCACTGATCTGGCACGCGAAACAACGATTCCGCACAGAAATACACTTCTGAAACGAAGAACCGTCGAATCTGACATAAGGTCGAATAAATGGTGATCGTGCTTGCCGCATCGGAGTTTCTGTGCCAATTTCGCTTCGTTGCATGTAAATGCACTGATCTAGCACGCAAAACAGCGATTCCGCACAGAAATACACTTCGGAAACGAAGAATCGTCGAATCCAACATAAGATCGAATAAATCGTGATCGTGGTGCCGCACCGGAGTTTCTGTGCCAATTTCGCTTCGTTGCATGCAAATGCACTGATGTAGCACGCGAAACAGCGATTCCGCTCAGAAATACACTTCTGAAACGAAGAATCGTCGAATCTGACATAAGCTCGAATAAATCGTGATCGTGCTAGCAGAATCGGAGTTTCTGTGCCAATTTCGCATATTTGCATGCAAATGCACTGATCTAGCACGCGAAACAGCGATTCCGCACAGAAATACACTTCTGAAACGAAGAATCGTCGAATCTGACATAAGCTCGAATAAATCGTGATCGTGCTTGCCGCACCGGAGTTTCTGTGCCAATTTCGCTTTGTTGCATGCAAATGCACTGATCTAGCACGCGAAACAGCGATTCCGCACAGAAATACACTTCTGAAACGAAGAATCGTCGAATCTGACATAAGGTCGAATAAATCGTGATCGTGCTTGCCGAATCGGAGTTTCTGTGCCAATTTCGCATATTTGCATGCAAACTCACTGATCTACCACGCGTAACAGCGATACCGTACAGAAATACACTTCTGAAACGAAGAATCGTCGAATCTGACATAAGCTCGAATAAATCGTGATCGTGCTTGCCGCACCGAAGTTTCTGTGCCAATTTCGCTTTGTTGCATGCAAATGCACTGATCTAGCACGCGAAACAGCGATTCCGCACAGAAATACACTTCTGAAACGAAGAATCGTCGAATCTGACATAAGGTCGAATAAATGGGTGATCGTGCTTGCCGAATCGGAGTTTCTGTGCCAATTTCGCATATTTGCATGCAAACCCACTGATCTAGCACGCGAAACAGCGATTCCGCACAGAAATACACTTCTGAAACGAAGAATCGTCGAATCTGACATAAGCTCGAATAAATCGTGATCGTGCTTGCCGCACCGGAGTTTCTGTGCCAATTTCGCTTTGTTGCATGCAAACCCACTGATCTAGCACGCGAAACAGCGATTCCGCACAGAAATACACTTCTGAAACGAAGAATCGTCGAATCTGACATAAGCTCGAATAAATCGTGATCGTGCTTGCCGCATCAGAGTTTCTGTACCAATTTCGCGTCGTTGCATGCAAATGCACTGATCTAGCACGCGAAAGAACGATTCCGCACAGAAATACACTTCTGAAACGAAGAATCGTCCAATTTGACATAACCTCGAATGAATCGTGATCGTTCTTGCCGAATCGAAGTTTCTGTGCCAATTTCGCATATTTGCATGCAAACTCACTGATCTACCACGCGAAACAGCGATTCCGCACAGAAATACACTTCTGAAACGAAGAATCGTCGAGTCTGACATAAGCTCGAATAAATTGTGATCTGCTTGCCGAATCGGAGTTTCTGTGGCAATTTCGCATATTTGCATGCAAATGCACTGATCTAGCACGCGAAACAGCGATTCCGCACAGAAATACACTTCTGAAACAAAGAATCGTCGAATCTGACAGAAGCTCGAATAAATCGTGATCGTGCTAGCAGAATCGGAGTTTCTGTGCCAATTTCGCTTCGTTGCATGCAAATGCACTGATCTGGCACGCGAAACAACGATTCCGCACAGAAATACACTTCTGAAACGAAGAACCGTCGAATCTGACATAAGGTCGAATAAATGGTGATCGTGCTTGCCGAATCGGAGTTTCTGTGCCAATTTCGCATATTTGCATGCAAACCCACTGATCTAGCACGCAAAACTGCGATTCCGCACAGAAATACACTTCTGAAACGAAGAATCGTCGAATCTGACATAAGCTCGAATAAATCGTGATCGTGCTTGCCGCATCAGAGTTTCTGTACCAATTTCGCGTCGTTGCATGCAAATGCACTGATCTAGCACGCGAAAGAACGATTCCGCACAGAAATACACTTCTGAAACGAAGAATCGTCGAATTTGACATAACCTCGAATGAATCGTGATCGTTCTTGCCGAATCGAAGTTTCTGTGCCAATTTCGCATATTTGCATGCAAACTCACTGATCTACCACGCGAAACAGCGATTCCGCACAGAAATACACTTCTGAAACGAAGAATCGTCGAGTCTGACATAAGCTCGAATAAATCGTGATCGTGCTTGCCGCATCGGAGTTTCTGTGCCAATTTCGCATATTTGCATGCAAATGCACTGATCTAGCACGCGAAACAGCGATTCCGCACAGAAATACACTTCTGAAACGAAGAATCGTCGAATCTGACATAAGCTCGAATAAATCGTGATCGTGCTTGCCGCACCGGAGTTTCTGTGCCAATTTCGCATATTTGCATGCAAACCCACTGATCTGGCACGCAAAACAGCGATTCCGCACAGAAATACTCTTCTGATATGAAGAATCGTCGAATCTGACATAAGCTCGAATAAATCGTGATCGTGCTTGCCGCACCGGAGTTTCTGTGCCAATTTCGCTTCGTTGCATGCAAATGCACTGATCTAACACGCGAAACAGCGATTCCGCACAGAAATACACTTCTGATACGAAGAATCGTCGAATCTGACATAAGGTCGAATAAATGGTGATCGTGCTTGCCGAATCGGAGTTTCTGTGCCAATTTCGCTTCGTTGCATGTAAATGCACTGATCTAGCACGCGAAACAACGATTCCGTACAGAAATACACTTCTGAAACGAAGAATCGTCGAATCTGACATAAGGTCGAATAAATGGTGATCGTGCTTGCCGAATCGGAGTTTCTGTGCCAATTTCGCTTCGTTGCATGTAAATGCACTGATCTAGCACGCGAAACAACGATTCCGTACAGAAATACACTTCTGAAACGAAGAATCGTCGAATCTGACATAAGGTCGAATAAATGGTGATCGTGCTTGCCGAATCGGAGTTTCTGTGCAATTTCGCATATCTGCATGCAAACTCACTGATCTAGCACGCAAAACAGCGATTCCGGACAGAAATACTCTTCTGATATGAAGAATCGTCGAATCCAACATAAGATCGAATAAATCGTGATCGTGCTTGCCGCATCGGAGTTTCTGTGCCAATTTCGCTTCGTTGCATGTAAATGCACTGATCTAGCACGCGAAACAACGATTCCGTACAGAAATACACTTCTGAAACGAAGAATCGTCGAGTCTGACATAAGCTCGAATAAATCGGGATCGTGCTAGCAGAATGGGAGTTTCTGTGCCAATTTCGCTTCGTTGCATGCAAATGCACTGATCTAGCACGCGAAACAGCGATTACGCACAGAAATACACTTCTGAAACGAAGAATCGTCGAATCTGACATAAGGTCGAATAAATGGTGATCGTGCTTGCCGAATCGGAGTTTCTGTGCCAATTTCGCATATTTGCATGCAAATGCACTGATCTAGCACGCGAAACAGCGATTCCGCACAGAAATACACTTCTGAAACGAAGAATCGTCGAATCTGACATAAGCTCGAATAAGTCGTGATCGTGCTTGCCGCACCGGAGTTTCTGTGCCAATTTCGCTTCGTTGCATGCAAATGCACTGATCTAACACGCGAAACAGCGATTCCGCACAGAAATACACTTCTGATACGAAGAATCGTCGAATCTGACATAAGGTCGAATAAATGGTGATCGTGCTTGCCGAATCGGAGTTTCTGTGCCAATTTCGCTTCGTTGCATGCAAACCCACTGATCTAGCACGCAAAACAGCGATTCCGCACAGAAATACGCTTCTGAAACGAAGAATCGTCGAATCTGACATAAGCTCGAATAAATCGTAATCGTGCTTGCCGAATCGGAGTTTCTGTGCCAATTTCGCATATTTGCATGTAAATGCACTGATCTAGCACGCGAAACAACGATTCCGCACAGAAATACACTTCGGAAACGAAGAATCGTCGAATCTGACATAAGCTCGAATAAATCGTGATCGTGCTTGCCGAATCGGAGTTTCTGTGCCAATTTAGCATATTTGCATGCAAACCCACTGATCTAGCACGCAAAACAGCGATTCCGCACAGAAATACTCTTCTGAAATGAAGAATCGTCGAATCCAACATAAGATCGAATAAATCGTGATCGTGCTTGCCGCATCGGAGTTTCTGTGCCAATTTCGCTTCGTTGCATGTAAATGCACTGATCTAGCACGCGAAACAACGATTCCGCACAGAAATACACTTCTGAAACGAAGAATCGTCGAATCTGACATAAGCTCGAATAAATCGTGATCGTGGTGCCGCACCGGAGTTTCTGTGCCAATTTCGCTTCGTTGCATGCAAATGCACTGATGTAGCACGCGAAACAGCGATTCCGCTCAGAAATACACTTCTGAAACGAAGAATCGTCGAATCTGACATAAGCTCGAATAAATCGTGATCGTGCTAGCAGAATCGGAGTTTCTGTGCCAATTTCGCATATTTGCATGCAAATGCACTGATCTAGCACGCGAAACAGCGATTCCGCACAGAAATACACTTCTGAAACGAAGAATCGTCGAATCTGACATAAGCTCGAATAAATCGTGATCGTGCTTGCCGCACCGGAGTTTCTGTGCCAATTTCGCTTTGTTGCATGCAAATGCACTGATCTAGCACGCGAAACAGCGATTCCGCACAGAAATACACTTCTGAAACGAAGAATCGTCGAATCTGACATAAGGTCGAATAAATCGTGATCGTGCTTGCCGAATCGGAGTTTCTGTGCCAATTTCGCATATTTGCATGCAAACTCACTGATCTACCACGCGTAACAGCGATACCGTACAGAAATACACTTCTGAAACGAAGAATCGTCGAATCTGACATAAGCTCGAATAAATCGTGATCGTGCTTGCCGCACCGAAGTTTCTGTGCCAATTTCGCTTTGTTGCATGCAAATGCACTGATCTAGCACGCGAAACAGCGATTCCGCACAGAAATACACTTCTGAAACGAAGAATCGTCGAATCTGACATAAGGTCGAATAAATGGTGATCGTGCTTGCCGAATCGGAGTTTCTGTGCCAATTTCGCATATTTGCATGCAAACCCACTGATCTAGCACGCGAAACAGCGATTCCGCACAGAAATACACTTCTGAAACGAAGAATCGTCGAATCTGACATAAGCTCGAATAAATCGTGATCGTGCTTGCCGCACCGGAGTTTCTGTGCCAATTTCGCTTTGTTGCGTGCAAATGCACTGATCTAGCACGCGAAACAGCGATTCCGCACAGAAATACACTTCTGAAACGAAGAATCGTCGAATCTGACATAAGGTCGAATAAATCGTGATCGTGCTTGCCGAATCGGAGTTTCTGTGCCAATTTCGCATATTTGCATGCAAACTCACTGATCTACCACGCGTAACAGCGATACCGTACAGAAATACACTTCTGAAACGAAGAATCGTCGAATCTGACATAAGCTCGAATAAATCGTGATCGTGGTGCCGCACCGGAGTTTCTGTGCCAATTTCGCTTCGTTGCATGCAAATGCACTGATCTAGCACGCGAAACAGCGATTCCGCACAGAAATACACTTCGGAAACGAAGAATCGTCGAATCTGACATAAGCTCGAATAAATCGTGATCGTGCTTGCCGAATCGGAGTTTCTGTGCCAATTTCGCATATTTGCATGCAAACTCACTGATCTAGCACGCGAAACAGCGATTCCGCACAGAAATACACTTCTGAAACGAAGAATCGTCGAATCTGACAGAAGCTCGAATAAATCGTGATCGTGCTAGCAGAATCGGAGTTTCTGTGCCAATTTCGCTTCGTTGCATGCAAATGCACTGATTTGGCACGCGAAACAACGATTCCGCACAGAAATACACATCTGAAACGAAGAATCGTCGAATCTGACATAAGCTCGAATAAATCGTGATCGTGCTTGCCGCACCGGAGTTTCTGTGCCAATCTCGCTTCGTTGCATGCAAATGCACTGATCTAGGACGCGAAACAGCGATTCCGCACAGAAATACATTTCTGAAACGAAGAATCGTCGAATCTGACATAAGGTCGAATAAATGGTGTTCGTGCTTGCCGAATCGGAGTTTCTGTGCCAATTTCGCATATGTGCATGCAAACCCACTGATCTAGCACGCAAAACAGCGATTCCGCACAGAAATACTCTTCTGATATGAAGAATCGTCGAATCCAACATAAGATCGAATAAATCGAGATCGTGCTTGCCGCATCGGAGTTTCTGTGCCAATTTCGCTTCGTTGCATGTAAATGCACTGATCTAGCACGCGAAACAGCGATTCCGCCAGAAATACACTTCTGATACGAAGAATCGTCGAATCTGACATAAGGTCGAATAAATGGTGATCGTGCTAGCAGAATCGGAGTTTCTGTGCCAATTTCGCATATTTGCATGCAAACCCACTGATCTAGCACGCGAAACAGCGATTCCGCACAGAAATACACTTCTGAAACGAAGAATCGTCGAATCTGACATAAGCTCGAATAAATCGTGATCGTGCTTGCCGCATCAGAGTTTTCTGTACCAATTTCGCGTCGTTGCATGCAAATGCACTGATCTAGCACGCGAAAGAACGATT